>NC_060211.1:145650000-145950000 GCF_021130785.1 Homalodisca vitripennis | reverse complement strand
GTTCAATTCCAGTTTTCATTAGTGCAGCGTCTGAAATTGGACGATGTCACAGGCTTGAATCTTGGTATCAGAGAGTCGCATTCGTCCGAAGGGACAAAAAAGAAATACTAAGAGAAGGGTAAACTGGAGCTAAACTTTACATTCACACTGAATCAACTGTTACTGCCATAGCTACGTTATTTGTGGAAAACATAGTTGCTCCACCGTGCTTTGGGATCGTGAATAAAACAGCGTATTTCACACAATTGTGCATCCAATGAGACAATGACATTACATCTTATCTTACCTGGATTACACGATATTTTGTACCGTATATGTTCATGATTTCAAGCCCATATTGAGCTTCTTGATTTTTGAAGTATAACATACCATCGTATTATCTTCAAACTTAATTCAATCTAATTATTGTTTCAACCACCAACAAAGTTTCATCTTTTAAAACAAAATATTGGCTCATGAACCGTTTACTAAGTATGCCAGTAATTTAAAACGTTACAACCAACTGACAAACTTTAGTAAATACAAACAATATATACAAGAAATTCAGCTTTTAACTAGAGCTGAACAAAACAAAAAACTCGGAAAGTAAAGTTTATGTGGCGTTTTTTTTGTGAGTTTTAGAAAACAGCCAAAGTAAAGCCCAAAGGTCCGGTCCGTCCACCACGCTGATTGCTTTCCAATTTTCATTTCGCCGGAAAATTCAGTTTAACATTGAAGTTTTAACCGAAAGAAATCGTGATATGAAGGTCACCCAGTCTTGTTACTTGCATTTACAAACAATTTTTGTAAATCAGAAAATGTTGATATGTTCATGCGTCAATGTTAAATGCGATTTGTTTTACAACCAAACTTAATATTACTTGTTATTGATGAACTACATATACTATAAAACAATTTTAAATTTATAATAAGGCCATTGGTTATAAATTGCGCAAATTTTACAACTGTTGCTGATTGACATTTGAATATTTAAATCGATTGCACTGTCCTCAATTCCAGGCACTGTGCTATCAACGTGATACAAGCCAAGTGAACTAGATTGCAGTAACCTGAACAATGAAATAGTTTAGCAATACCCCTTACTGTAACAGCAGCATGATACAAGTATGAGCCAATTCTTTCATCTTGGGTTTCATTCCTTTTAAATTAAAATTATGCAACTTTAAGAAAAGTGTAATTAATAAAGTATAACTTTTCCAATCGAATGATGTCACTGAAATTTAACATTAACATTCTATTATATTTTGTTTTACACGTTTTCTTTTGGAAAAAAGTAAACATTTGGCATGTTCATATCTCATATGATTGAACTTATTTGTTTAAAAATGTATTTACTTTGCTATTTGCACGTTGCCACCATGGTTACCTGTGATACAAATACAAAATATTCGCTGACATTTAGCCAAAAACCAAGGATTAAAGCGCCATCATTGAACTGAGTGTTCCTCATATAGAAATGAAGCTTCAAGCATAAATTTAAGTAATTGCCTCAGTTCGTTTTCTAGCTATCTTGTTAACATTCAGACAGGATTGAAACCTTTAAGGCTCCACAAGTGATAGGATCTATAGAGCTCAGCCAATAATAGGAATACTGTGACTGTGATAATTAAATAAAAATTTGTTCCGTTTATTGAATTAAAACACGCTTTTCGATTAGGTGTTTTATTAAGAATTTCATTTCAACAATTTACATCATTTTCGAGCTGATTTTAAGTGTGCAAAAACACTAGACTCCATGCAATAAATATTTTAAAGACAATAAAATACTTTCTGGCTTACTAAGTAGTAATTGAAACTATCATTTTGTACGGGTTAGAAAGGTTTCTTCATGTGATTAAAATATTTTATACCCATATTTTAAAATGCCGAAAAATAATATTTTTCTATAAAATATAGAACGCTGCTGAAGCTAAGAGGAAGCTAAAGTAAGTATGTACGTGTTAAACTTACCAAGCCAAAGATAACCGAGTCGTGTTCTGTAGTAAAGTACAAAGCTTATTTCCCTTTGCTCATTACTACCAACCTTACGGTTCAAATTGGATGTCATCTCAAATACGACGCCTAACCTAGCGCTACTTATGGCTTAAACAAGCTGAAACGGGAAAGTTTCTCTCTTCCACCAGCCAATAACTGTTATTTGATATTTGAAGTAGTTCCACTTATCTGTGCGTGTTTATGTATAGCCTCCGATTTTAGAATAAATTACTTTGGTTATTTATTATCATATCCCATCTTGTATTTATTATTTCGGTGGCCATAGGTAAGAGATTCAGATGTTCTAAAGGGTAATATTTATTTAATTTATGTGTAGGAGCATATATTTCTACTTTCAATCAACAACATTTCTGACGCCACAGTTGAGTTTTCCTTGCCCCGATAAATAAAGGCAATTATGATATATATATATATATATATATTTATTTATATATATATATCGCAGTCATATATATATATATATATATATATATATATATATATATATATATGACTACGAAATGCTATATCTACGGCGTTTTTACTCCAATTGCCTAAAAATGTCTATTCCCACTTAATTTTTTTTCTTCTTCCGTTATAAGTATTCCGTTATAAGGATTTGCAGAAAATCTATGAGGCTATGTCATTCACCATTTCAAAACAATAATTTATAGTAAGCGTGATAGAAACCGTTTTGATTATCCGACGTTGTCTGGAAAGGAATGACTTGCTATTGGAAAATATTTTTAGCTTTCTTCATTAAGATTGGTTTTATAACAGATTTGAAATAGTATTTCTAATGCGTTCGATGGTTTAAGTTCCATACTTGATGAGCAATCGAAATCAAAATTAACTAGTAGCTTTGTATTATACAATTTTACTGATCAAGTACTGAATTTAATTTTTTTATTTTATGTATAAACACATATTTCTTCCGTATTTTTGAACTTTAATTGAAAGTGTCAACAGTCCTGTATTGTTAAATAAATTGGATTACGTTTCGTGAGTGCTGTCACTATATTTTCGGAAGTTAATAAGAATCCAGATAAATGTTTCCTATTCCATCACTGTAAAAACCTATCTTAAACTTGGATTTTAAAAAGGAAAATTAACTGTACTAGTCCAGTCATTCCCCAAACTAGCGCTTAGCAACATATTTTTTTCATATGATGCTAATTTTATATAAATAAATACTTAATTTCTATATTTAACAATCCATAACTTCCTAATCTTATTTTATCGTTACTAATATTTTATACTTTAAATAGTATGCAAGTTACATAACAATTCATTACAAATAAATTTATAATATTTTTTATTAAATTTAACACTGGCTAGATTATATATTGTTATTTCAACATTTGTCATACATTTATCATGATTACTCATCCTCCATGAAATTATAAATTCGCCAAAATCACAGTTAAACATTAATAGAATTTGAAGTTTATGAAACATATCTTTGTGTTAATATTTCCAAGCAACGTATTTTAGTTACCGTTGAGGTTGCAAAACTCCAATAAACATTAATTATTGCTTTACTGGTTCTATGCTGTTGAAACTTGAATATTTAGAGGAATTCCAAGTAACAATATAATAGTTTCATTAAACTTCCGAGGAAGGTGTTTATGGAGAGAAAATCGAAAAAGATTTCCGGAAAATCGTTAATTCTGAAAAGTAAAAAAATATTTAAGAAACAATCACACTTAAGTTTGCTAATGCGCAAGAAACATTTGTTTACCATTACAATTTTAAATATATTAATTATAGTCCGCTTTATAAGTACAGTCGATTACTACAGAATAGAAAGGCAAAATTACTATAAATCTTTTACAGCCGATTGCACAAGCAACGAATTTAAACCATAATTGTTTGAAATATATGTTGTTATTTTCAGTTAAAATCATGTAAAATGTTTAAGGGTTAATCGAATGGTAATTATTTGAATCTTATGTCACGCACCAAATTATTACTTTAATGCTTCATTCTACACTATAATAGTATGAATTTCTTACAATTTCCAATTCATATGTCAAAAACAAATAAAATTTTAATATATTTTATAAATAGTGAATCATAATATTTTATATACTAATACATAATATGTGTTGTTTATAACATATAAATAACTGGTTTTTGGATCATGCACGGATAGTTATTCTTACTATCTACATTGTTTTAAATGAACGGGCGGATGCAGTACACTACTGATGTATGTGTGGTAATAAACCTCAGTATGAATTTATTAATTAATGCATGGTATAAATTAAAATCGCTTTTTATGTTGGTGTGTTTGTGCATTAATATTTTACACGCTACTGAACGGATTTTTGTACGGTTTCCACTGTCGGCTTCGTTATGAACTAGGGCAGGTTCCTAGGTATGAGACATCAATATTTTAATCGTAGAAAATAGAGAAAATGTCTCATAATGCAAAAATTTATGATTTTGAGCGCTTTAATTGGTAATACTGATTGAACGGAGGGACAGACTTGGATAATTTTTGTTTTTTGGTATTTGTCAAGTTCAAGGGATATTTGAAAAGCTAGAAACATTTGGGAAGTTTTGTAGTATATTTAATAATTTTGGAAAATAATTATCATAATTATTTACGACACGTAATCCAAAGATAAGTGACCCTAAACAGTTGTTGACACGTTCAGATGAAGTTCGCAAAAGTAACATTAACATTTGCTTGCATTTAAATTATAGGAAATAATGAGTAATCATAGAGTGCTTGATCAGAAGTGTTATGTATATTGGACAGACATGCTATCGAATTTTATACATTGGACCAGTGACGAAGAAACCATCGAATGAATTGAAATTTATATTATAATATAATATCTAAGACCCTCCTGGATGAATAAAACTGTCAATGTTTTGCACGTAAGATTATCGAAAGCGTTTGTCCTCCTTAACAATTTTTTGTAGTTAAATATAAAACAAAGGGATGGCATAATCTTCCACTTATATCAGAATCAGATTTTAAGCGACGGAAGTAGATGAATTTGGACTAAAGTAGTGACTTTAAACTTACGTATGCACAAATTTTCTTGATAGCAGTAAAAATCAATATTACTTATAGAACCAGTAATATCACAGGCCACAAAAACGCTTAAGGTTAGATTCTAAAATCCACATATATGTTTATTTTCTTGGTTAGTGCATCAACATAAACTCAACGGTGTACCTTATTTACAGCATTAAGTAATACATTATCTCCCTTCCAAGAATGAGAAGAAACAATTTTTTCTCTCGTGTATAAACATTTTTCATTTATAGAAATCGGTCTAACCCCGTTTTTTTTCCAGTGGTTATTTCGTATAATACCCAATAACAAACACATGCTAACAAAGAACTGAACTCCATTCACAAGTTTAGCGTAACTATTCTTTGCAAAGGTATACAATTAAATTGAAGCAATATTATGCATAATTAGTTGTACAGGTTTAAAATATTTATCTAAAACATAATTTTGGTTTGTTTTAAATAATTAATATCTATTATCCCATCACGATTTAAATTTATCTGAACACAGTTTACTATGCAGATGACATATCAACCACAATATACTTACTTTTGTTTTAAATACAAAAGTTTAAATTTGTTTAAGTTGTATTTTCTGTGATTTTATCATTGTTAAATAGACTCTATGAGACAGAATATTTTTAATTACAAAGTACTAAAATTACTTCTTTTATATTGAAACTTTAATCTGATAAGACTGAGTTGTACCTTATCAAAGAAGTTTTTTCCTAGTAATCCAGTCTATACCTTGTGGACACACCCAACTATGTGTTTAGATCATAAACATCTAATTTATTTTATATTTCAAACAGATCGCCAACACTGTGTTCTTAGATTACTTCTTCCTCATTTGTAGATAAATTACCTTAATCAACAAATGTACGCAGGTGTGCAACCAATAATCAAATAATGTCAGTAAAGTTGTCATGAAATGACCTCGTAAAATAATTACTGCGTTTAACAACTGAAAACTGCACCATGGCAAAGCTAATTATTTAAGATTTTTCTTTATGAATATTACAATACCACGTTGTATTACGTTTATTTGTATCTGTAAATATTAAATCTGTGTTTTCCAGAAGTTAAGAATATTATGAAAAAAGGATAAATTATTAGGGTTTTATGCGTTTGAGTCTTGGTGGCGGTAAATTGTGTTTGAGTTCTAGTTTTAGCAAACTTGATTCACCACCTCTTGTTTAATTTGGTCACAGAAGTTTAAAATTCTTTAAAGTCATAATTTTTCAATTATAACATTTAGGCTTATAGCCTATACAATATCATACAATTAGATTATGTGCAAGAATAAATGAAAATAACGAAAATAAAGGAGTTTATGTATATAAACAAGGTCAAGTAATCCAGTTTGAACTGAATGCAATATATATGAAAACAAATATTTTTCGGAGTAAAACCGCCTCAAGTTAAATAAAACTGTGAAGAAAGAGGCAAACAGTCTAGTTTTATGAGTGGAGTCGTTATTTGATATTGGTGTTCTTTTGTATGATCACTTCCAGAGTGAAAGGGTTTTTGGGGGTTCAGGGAACGGGTAATAGTTTTAGGCGATTTGGATAATACTGCTCCGTCTGTAATATTACTTACTAAGCTTATTACTTAAAAACAGGTGAAATTCATAATATCTCATATTAATTTACTCTTATATGTTTGTGCTTTTGTAGAAATTCTGATTGTTAATTAGCGTATTAAAAATAAAACTATTTTTATAAAATAAACTCTTGTGTGCTCTTTCTGTGATGTGTAAGAATATGGGTAAATAATTTTACCAAGACATTATTGTGGGACTTAAATAAAATTCAGAAAGGATATATATATATATATATATATATATATATATATATATATATATATATATATATATACATTTAGATATACGCCAAGGTAGAAGTACGCTAGATCACGTATCGTAATCTGCAGTGTAACACATATTCTTCATAAACAAGAGATGTAAAATTGCGAATATAAAACTAATGCTTATTCTTTATTGACAAGTTTAGTCATTTTTGGTAGAATAAAATTGTTTATGTTTAGTACCAAAATCTGTATATTTGTGTTTGTATAGCATACTTCATAATTGTAAGCCTATATTTAATAATATAGTATTATCTTGTAGTAATAGTTAATATTTAAACACTTTCAATTAAAACATATTCCAAATTTTAACAAGAGGGCGAATAAAACAATTTAAAATAAACGTTATCTATTGAATACATACATATATATATATGTAAAAACAATACAATATAATTTTATAGAAATATATAAGAGAAGTAACATTAGTTCACAGTGTATAAAATGAAAAAATGTATTTTAAACATAACAAAGCCTATATGAATGATGAGTTTATATAGTTAATTAACCTTCCTCTTAGTGCAGCGTCTGGAATCTTTTTATTTATTTTTTTTTTTTAAGGAGATGCCGATCCCCTTTTAAGCCTTATTTTGTCCGCCCTCATGGGCCACTGGCCTGTGCGAGGATCTTATCAAACAGAATAATGGGGAGAGTCGATACAGTACAAGGTCGATGGTACTGATAAAAAGTGCAACGGTAACAGACAGGATTTGAACCTGCGTTATATCTAACTCAGACCCAAAAAGTCCAACGACTTAGACCGCTCGGCCATCGCCACTCCTAGAATCGATGAAAACGTTCATTTAGAGGTTGCCGAATTTTTTGGATTTTTTAAATGCCAATAGTCAAGTCTGTGATGTATCAGATTCTGGATGCTGTATACGACGAAGGTGAACTGGAACTATATTCAATAGTCACATCAAATAAACCCTTCACGCTGTAGCTACATTTTATGAATCTCTGTTTGTTTGCCCCAGTTTACAGTTTTGCGGAGATTGATGTAACTATCGCCCAAACACTATTACCAAAATGTACGAATGAAAATGAATCATTCAACTGACTAACACTTTATCGATATTTACTATTATATCTCCACTTTATCACGAGGAACACTAAATCTGTACTCGATATGTGTCAATGTAGTGCTAAATTTTCACTATCTTAAAAAAAGTTTAATTTATTTCAAGGAAGTGTTAAGTGTAGTGCAAATTATTGGTTAATGTCTTTTGACAATTATTCAAAAATAAAATATTTTATTCGTTGATAATCCACAACTGGGCATACATATTTGGTGTCTTAACCAATAGCAACAACTGTTGTTGTTTTGACAGTTGCTGCTTTAATTTAGGGATAAAATTGCAATTTTACGCTAATATTGCATGTATGGTGAGATAAATTTAAGATAACAAAGCACAAGCAGAATATTCAATTCCAACCCGAAGTCTAAGTTGCATCTACAACCTCCTGAATTAATTAACTAAATAATATTTTAAAAAGTTATCAAAGACAATTTTATACTATGACCTACTACTCACAGGATAATAAAACGGTAGCAGTACGCCTCGCAAAGTATCGCGTTGGGACTGAGATTACGTGCAAAATTGTCAATGGTTGTAATAATGTATTATTTAGTATAAATAATAGCTTATTTATTCCTTAAAATCTCCTGCAGACAAAAAGACAATAACAATGAAAAAATGCTCAAATCCCCTGGCAGAAAAAAGAGACATTGAGTGATAGCCATCTCCAATAGCGCAGAGCCAAACCCCATGGATGGGTGCACCATCTTGTCTATGTAGAAATGAAATTTCATATAAAATTAAAAGACTTGAGATGATATCTTTCTCAACATATTTTTCGAAACGTTAAGCCACTCATATAGTATAGGCTATCGATAATGTTAACCCAGGGTAACATGCACCATAATAAAAACGCATAGAAATGAATCTTCATACAGATCCATATCTACAGGTAAGTTCATTCTCAAGGTTTCGTGCCGAAAGACAGGCATTTTAATATTTTTCTAGCCCATCAAGTGATGAAATTTAACAGGCGTTACGATTTAACTGCTCTATAAACTTCTCTTTTAATTAACTCTGGGTAAAACTAATTCGAATATAACTCTGAATATTCGAACGGATAATTAGTCGTAGTATAATGACTTATAAACGAACTTATGCGGTTTTCATTGTTATTTCAGGCCTAATTTGATAGTTCTAAACAACTTGTTTAGTGTACAATAAGAAAATACAATTATTTGCAAGCACCATAATGAAAGTCCTAGAAAGAACTACTCGCCGCTTCCAACCTCAGTTCTCACTTTAAGTAAACGGTGAAGGGAAGAGCACGTAGATCTAAATAGCTTTAACTGAATAGTTGTTAGCTTTTCTTTGTGTAGAGTTTGGTTTGTTTTGTTTTAATTAATTTTCATTCATGTTCCCTCTGAAATAATTTAATATTCTATATGATGATTCTAAACGAGAACACATCACTTTTGGCATTCGTAAACACTATTATAAAATCAAATTTCGTTACAGTTTGGTGCATACAGTGTTTACGGCACCAAGATTTGAACCACTTGTTTGTCCCACTGCTTGTCACCATAGAAGGTTTCTCCCTAATCTACCTAATTCGCATGTTCGGAAATGCAAGTTAAAATTATGAAAGAACCCCATGAACCTGGCATGACTAACTGAGTTCACGAATAAATCACAAATAAATTGTGTGGTAAATATCTAAAATATTTAATATAATACTCTTCATTCATTCTCTCCAAAGCCAAGACTTGAACCCGTCGTCAAATTTATCCATTAAAACTTAAATGTTTTAATAAAAGCAAGTTAATATTTTAATGACTGTAATCTATCTGGAGGGATGTCGTTTAAGATTGCCTTTGGCAACCGTATCACTGTATGAAGAGACGCGTAAAGTGATTTGCATTATTTACTAATAAAAGTTTTGTATGGATGAAGACTTGCTATAAATGTTAATTCCTTAAAATATAATGAAGAATTAAATAAATTTAAAATTAGTTTCTTGTATTAAAAATATTTAAATAAATATTAATGTAATAATTTAACACGTTTTTAATAAGACAGATTTGTTTTATACTGTTATGTATTTAATACTTGATGTATATTTTCATAAATGTGCATACATACGTGCTACAAAATAATCCCTTATAAAATGTATGTAAAAGAGATTATTATCTGAAAATGTTCTAATTTCAATAACTACTGTACAAAATGTAATTAGTGTTGTTATTTCAAAATAATGAAATAATAAGGCAATATAGGAAAGGGAGTTTTACGACCGACTACAGTTTTGATATTTCACTTAACTCACTACAGGCCATTTCGGCCTTTATGTTCTTAATTTTCTAAATCATTAACTTGGACAACCCTAATTCCCTTCAGTTTTCTGATAATGCCACTTTTAGATTCGTTTACTGTTGTTATTTTACAACTGTTTAGTATTCTTCCAGAAATTCCAAATTTAAACTTATATCATAATAAATATATCATAAAGTTCGAGATATCAAATAAATATCAAATTTAGTAAGTATAATTTACATTGGCTTCGAATGATTTTTATTAAACGATAACTATTCATGATTAATGCAGAGAATAAAATAAAATGGCATAAAACAGTAATATTAATATAAATAAATCAAAACAATAAATGCACCTGAAAAATGGAGCAGTATTCTGACATTTGCTATCATTATATGTTATAAATATGTTTTAATTTTACCCATAATGATGGCAAATGTCCGAAGTCCTCTTATTTTTTCAAGTTATATATCAACAATTTATACACAACTTTTTGACCTATCCTTAAATTGTGTTCCAAATATTCATCTTTATTTTGATACTAATATATGATTTACATGCTACTGTAGCCTAGCTTTTACAAGCCATTTAATATGATCACCATGGGGAACTATTTGTAGATTCTAGGATATTCTTGACACAAACGGTGGTCAAAGAGAAGTATTTATATGTTCAGAAACAACTCTTACTCACTAAATCTCTGAACTTAATCAATAGTGAAGTTCTAGATCTAGAGAACAAAGCAATCGTTGTCGAAGGCAAATAAATATAAACACAAAGTAATAAACAACATTTACTGTCTACATCTTCTGTTTTAACTACGTTTTGACTAAACTGTTCCCTGTTTAGTTTGTAATAACTTAGAAAGAGTTGTTCTAAATAAAGAAAAATGCAGGCGTTAACTGAAGACGGGGAGATAAGTTGAGATGACAGATATTAGATGTTCGTGTCACGCGTTACGCTGTTTTCTCATTTAATACGAAGGAGGATTGAGACAATCTCATGATTTGAGCTTGATTCTTAAATAATATGCCAATAAATATTTTTGCTTTTAAGCCAGAATCACGGACAATAAAAAAAGCGCCTTTGTGGCTAGAGGCATTTATAACCAGTACTTTTCCGTGTTCAGATGATGTTGATCCAATAATATGTCACGAGAAAGTACCTATCCCAAATGCTCCGGGCCATCAATGTGAACTTCGATGGTGCCTTCGAGGTCATCCTGCACTTCTTGCAGAAAAGGATTACTGTGCTTTAATATTTTTAATTAATAACTTTTCAATGGTTTCACACAGAGTCAGTGCAACTAACACATAAAAGTGCATTATTACTACTGTCACTACGAACATGTTCACCGAAACTACTCACCTGAGATGTTCTCAGATAAGATAACGCCAAGCTTAAGGTAGATAATAACGGCGTCTTTTTGTGTTTTATTTCCTTATAAAGTTATAAGCCTTAACGAAAGTGACAGTTGGTTAAGTACAAGTTCAGAGTTACAGTTTAGAATGCATATTGTATAATAATAGATGGTTGCACGTTTTTGTTTGTTTTTTTAACTAATACGCCTAATAATACCTGTTCTAAAAACTATAAAAATGTGGATATTGTGGAATTACGAATATTATCGAATCTATTGGTAATTGATAAATAAATTATGCTTAACTACTTCAATTGTTCTTTACGGCCAAGAGTGAATAAGAGAAAAAAACGCGTTTCTTATCATACTGTTCAAATAACACTTGTTTTTCATACTTAAATTGGACCATAAAGCAATTTTTTCTTTACCATATAACAAAGGTCAGTAACATCAGCTGGCACACAAGTATCTTCAGTGCGCTAACCGCAAACTTTGTTGTTGTTTCTGAAGAAGTAAATGCGAAACACTAAGTTGTTCATACGTCAAATTTACAATATTACTAGTTTGAATTAATGTTTAGTAAAAGTTACATACAAAATTAAAGTAATATTTTTTTCCATAATATAGTAAAATCCGTTGTTAACCACACGGAGAAAAAGAGTCTTTACTTGCTTATTCGTATATCCGAACTCGGCTTCGCCTCCTTTGTAATCATGATTGAGTATCGAAAACAACCAATTTTGTTCTTAGTAACAAAAACTATTATTTATTACGATGCAGAGGTAAAAACCTATTTTTTAAAGCTTCTTATTGTTAAACTTTATGAAAAATATGATACTCATGAGAGAGAAGAGGGACTGGGTAGAGAAAAGTTGTTGCTTTGATACGATTGTATCTCCAAGAGCCATGACAGCTACGTTACTGTGAGTGATATAGTACAAAGTAAAAAGTAGTAAAAACATATATTATAAGAAAATAAACAACTCATTAAGGAGTGGAAAAAATGTTTCTTGCACAAGTAAAAAAGTGCAATTTTTATTGGTGGAAAGTAAACAAATACCTTCATTTAGTTAATATTTAAAAAAGGTTGAGATTAAAAGAAAGCTTTATTTATAAAATTTTAAATTATAATCAGCATTTAAATGTTTGTACTGTGCTGTTCCATTGCTTTAAACCCAATATGTATGCGGATAATAAAAGTCTCCTGTGGCTGTTCTCAAGCCAATGCGGTATGCTGCATTATCTGTACTGCGTTTGTGTACATTTATTTATTTGTATAGTGGATTAGCGTTTAATTTACATTCAACCTTAATATAATCTGTTATGTTATGAATCTGTTAATTAATGTTATTATTCTTTACTGCATACTTGAAAAGATGCCCGTCATTTTACTTGTATTTGCTTTAATTTAAAATTACTGTGCATTTTATATATTTTGACATTTCAGTTTAGAAATTTACGGTTTTTTATAATACTATAATAAATATTTTCAACAATTCTATATTTTTCACAAATTTCATAAATGGTTTAGAACTATTGTCTTAAAAATCCAAGAAAATACTTTAAACAATGTAACATCTTTTTAATTACGAACATATATTGAGTATAGAATCGATAAATTTTAGAATGAGCATAATTTAAAATACTTTTAGTTTAAATAGAAATTAAGTAGCCAAAGGTTAACGTGATGAATTTCGAAAAATAAAGGAAAGGGGCCAAGTAAAGAGAAGTGAAATGTGCCGTTTTTCGTACATAACGACCGGTCCATTTTACTTACGGTTTGTAGAATATGCTTTTTCTTCTTTAGAAAATAAATATTTATTACTTATAGTAATGTTTTATTGCGTAATCTCATTTCTATAATAATTTAAAGCTCTATCTATAAAGCTTACCACTATCTCTCTTTATTATTTCTTAAATGCCATAAACAATTTACATGTATTCAAAGAATTACTTTTATATGGAAATATTAAATAAGAAGTCATCTAATTCCCAATAATATTTATAATACTGTAAAACAAAAACAAGTATAATTGCTACGGATTCTCACTGTATCATAATTTATATCTTAATAGCAGTTATGGACGAAAGCAAAATACATAGAATTAATAAGAAATTAAAAGTAAACTGTTTTATTATAAAGGAAAAAGCTTTCTCTATACACATGGGATCTTTATTTTAATTATGGGGTTTTATTATTTCTGATGAAGTCGCACAATTTACTGTTTGGTCGGGCAAAAACAATGCATTTGACAAAATAGAAAGCTGTTAGCTACAGTTGACAATTTGTAATCTGTATATCATATGTAAACTGTTGTATATTTCTCAACCATCCACTATTCGCTGTAGTAATAGATTAAGGCTGAAAAATCATATTAAATTGAAAGGTTGATAAACCACATTAATAAAAATAAATAATCGTGCCCTGCGTAAAATATTGAATGATTGACGTACCATCAAAATAGCTACATTTTTTATTTTAATGGTTTCTTAAATGGCTGATAACATTATCGGTAACGACCCTGCTTTGAATTGTAAGCTTTGTCAACCAAATAATGCAATCATTTTTTATTTCTCCAGTTGACGAAACAGAATTAGAGAATGTTATCAGGAAACTAAAAAACAAAAAGTCCACTGGATATGACAGTATTAATGTCGAGCTTGTAAAGAAGATTGCTGTAAATATTTCACATATTCATGTACATATAATTAATTTGAGCTTTTTTGACAGGTATTTTTCCTGATAGTCTTAAAAAAAGTATAATTGTACCTATTTTCAAAAAAGCAAACAATTTAAGTATAGAAAAAAAATTTGTCCAATTAGCCTACTCTCAGTTTTTTTCTAAAATAATTAGAAAAATGTATGAAATCAAGATTGATGGATTTTTTTAAAATTACAAATTTTCAGTCCAAAAACCAATTTGGTTTTACTGCAGGAATAGGGACGGAAGATGCTTTGGTGCAATTCGCTGACTCAATTTATAGTAAAATGAATAGGAATGAAAAAACTTCCGAAGTTTTTGTAGATTTTACAAAGGCATTCGACCCTAGTCGACCCATAATATTCTATTTGAAAAAATGGAGGCAGCTGGAAATCAGAGGCGTAGCTCTCCAGTGGTTTAAAAGCTTTTTAATTCGGCCGAGTCCAGCAAGTGAGAGTGGACAATCACTTGAGTGCGCCTCTTACTGTAAAGGCCGGAGTCCCACAAGGCTCAGTCATCTCGGCTAATTTGTTTATTATTTTTATTAATGAATTTTTTTTAAACAAACTTTTAATGGCACAATCAGTGCCTTTGCTGACGATGTTGCTTATTTATATTCAGATACATGTAGAAATAACTTATGGGAAAAATAAATAATAATGATCTTAGACTGTTAAGAGTCTGGTCTAATAAAAATAAAATGTTAATAAATGTAAATAAGACTAAGTTTATCAATTTTGATTTTAAGGGCTTTGGTTTTGACGTGCCTGTGAAGTATCACGAAGAAACTTGTACAACCTTTATTACATGTAAATGTATTGAATTAGAAGAGGTAAATTTTTTTTAAGTATTTAGGTGTATATTTTGACCAGAAAATAAATTGGAAAAAACACATATCTTTCATCCAAATTAAATTAGATGTAATGTTAGGAAGTTTTATTTTTTGAGAAATTTTTGTGACGAAAAGCTGTTACGTACTCTGTATTATGCATAATTTACTCTAGGTTACAGTACGGTATTGTATGCTGGGGAGCAGCTCCAAAAACAAAAATAGACGAAATTAGAGTAACACAAAACACTTTTATACGTTTAACCTTAAGGAAAAAAAGGCGCGACTCTTCTTATCCTCTTTACCAACAATTACAAACTTTTCCCATACAATATATTTTTATTTATAAAGTATTAAGATTATTTTTTTTATAAGAAGTGGAAATAGAAATAATATTGAACAACAAAAACAATATGTAACAAGAAATTTGCAAAGAGGTCTTATTCAAAAACCCAAAGTGAATAAACTAGATTTCAGACGTTCGTTTTCCTACATGGGTCCACATTTGTTTAATCAAATTCCAAATAAAATTAAAAAAATTAAAACCTTAAATTCTTTTTGTAATGCTATAACAAATTACTTAGTCAAACTGAACAGATAGATATTATACACAACAGATTAGTCTAAAATATTCTTAACTGAATTCATTCTTTTTCTCATATGCAAACTAAAATTCGTCCCCTTTATAGACAATTATTTTATTTTATTGTGTTCTCTAATTAATTAGTAACCAATATAACAAAACAGTTTGTAGAATCTTAATATTATTTCCATTACTCTAAAATGTTAAGATAATATTGTCATTTGATAAATTGTATTTTTTAAATAGATGATTTAAAGTCCTTCAATATATTAGTCTTTTATGTATATTTAAACATTGTATGTAAGAATAAGATTGACTAGAGTTTAAATTGATTAAGTTGTGCTCTTATCAAACGTTAATGTATTTTTATTTTAACGTTAATTTTAGTTAAATATAGTGAGGAACTTTCAATATACCGCAGTGATCTGCACATCAAGTCCTTTTCAGAGAAGACCGGACTGTTATCAGACCTTTCCTTGTTTATTGTTTAGTTTTATCTAACCACGCAACTTGTTAAATGTGGTTAGATTATATTCCTTAATAATCTTGTTTGTAAAGTTTATATTTTTTTGGAATAAATCTCTCATTATCTCATTATCTCTTTTAAATCTAAACACTGAAGATGGTGTAAAAATTATTCCTAAAATTAAGGTTTACATTACCCGTTCATGGTGACATTCTGTATTATAAACCAGGGGGGTTTGATACGTTAAAATATAATTGATATGTATTATTCTATAAACTTTAAATTATGTCTAGATATCATAAAACTGAACAAGCGTTCAAATTTATAATATATTTACTATCTCCGCTTGTAAAAATATGTTAAGTCTGTATCACTACAATAGAACATTTTTATGTAAATTAACAATTAAAATCTTCAAAAATATGTTACCATAAATAGACACAAACAATATCAATAACATCATACTGTCATCGTATAACACCATAATGGAGTAGAAAGTAAATTTGTCTTCACTATTTGTGTATCCATCATCTCAGACGTTCAATATCCAAACAGTGGAGCTGTGTTACTTAAATATTATTATTTTCCACTACTATTTTACACTCGGGAACTGGTTGCATTACGCAAACACCGCACGCATAACAATCTCTGCCCAATAATAGCATTGAATCTCGTTTTTAAAATACCAGGCAAATTATGTACGATTATGTAAGATAAATATAATGAATGTAACTATAATCTATACTCAATTTAGTATCTAATGCAGTTTAGAATAGATCTGTGGACAGAGAAAAGCATACTTATGTTTGGTGATTTTACAATAGAGTTAAACACGGATCCAAGGATAGTAGAGTGTGGGAATCCTTCCCAGACTACCAATGAAGAAAATATTATTTTACCAATACCAAATATCAAATTAAATTGAAATAGCATTTTTACAGGATTGTTTTATTCAATAACAAATATCAAATTAAATTGAAAAAGCAATTGTACATAATTGTTTGATTTTAACAATTTTTGTTCCAATTTATTATGTTTTTAAGGACCTCTGCCACAATAAATTTACTGAAAAAGCCGAAAAAAAATGTCTGTACAGATAGAGTTCGAACACTTATGAGTAGATAATTGGTCAACTAAGGATTATATGTAATGTCCATCACAGTTTATATTATTTATTATTCTTATACTTGTTCCTTTCGATTTAATTATGATAATATAAAATATTAAAATTATTTTTTTATGTTAATATACGATCAGGAAAGGTAACTCGTTGTATTATCCAACACCATCGCTCAATTCTCTCTTCTCTTAGCGTCAGACCTGAAAGTACCACTGAAGGTGTCTCAAAAAAGCATTCCTATAAATTTAATAATTGTTGTTGAAACTTAGATAATTTACTGTTGTAAAATATTGTTTTAGTATAATAAAAATGTATCACTAAGCATATCATGCGTATTCTCGACATCCAAGTTTTGAGATTTTCTTATACATCCTAATGTATAAATCAGAACAAAGTCAGTAGGCATTTTATTTATTTTCCATTTAGTGTTTTATTAGTAATTGTATTATTGAAATGATAACTCCGGATAAGAAATACTATATTTTACAGAGTTAAATATATGCGAATCACATAGTTGGGCCGTGAGATGTTGCATCAAACCCGGGACATATAAATAAATAAAGGACGAATAAGAATAAAGACTGAATATTGGCCTTTAAGAAAACAGAAATATATATCTTTATAATAAAATCCCATAAAGAAAAGTGACTGCACAAGATGATGGAGAATGCAGTAATATAAGCCTAACTCACCTGCAGGCAGACGTAATATTGTCTGATATACGTATAACAGTTGTCGTGATACTGCACCAGTCACGGTGCGGTAAAATATTTGCTGTCTCGAGGCTTGGAACAGTCACATTCTGGTGCATTGCATTACGGAATTATATTTTTTCTGGATAAATATACAATATACCAGGTACGATTTCTTATTCGGAAAGAATAGCCTATTGAGTGATTTACGAAATTAATTCTAGAGTCTTGTAATATGGATTACCCTGTGTATCCTGTAAATGAAGATTGTTAAAATGTCAACCTTAATTTAAATATTACGTAAATAATTATTCGCTTTAACATGGGTAGTACAATTTAATAAATTTTAAGACATATGAACTCAAAGCTTCTTAACATCGTACTGAAGACTGAATTAAAAAGCAATAGTATAAATTCAACAGAATTATATTGATTTTAATTGGGTTGGATAATGAACTTTTTCTGTTATAAAAACATATAAATGACAAAAAATATGCTTTTACTTAAGCGTAATTTAAACTTGTTACAATTAATAAATATCTTTAAATAATAATGTAAGTTTCACTGTTAACCAATGAAATAATTAAAGATTTATTTTATGTCCTAATTTATAAATTATGAAAAACGTGCCTTTCCATTTTTTTCATTATAAAACTATCGGTTTTATTTGTTCTTAGTTGTCGTATTGTATGTTTTATATGTATTTAGAAACTTTAAAATATATACAATGTTTAAATAGGTATTACTCTAAGATCAGAGTATTGGTTCTTTATTTAACTCATAAAGGGTAAAAAATATATGTATAAAAACAAAGTAAAAATTAAATATTTCTTGTGTTCTACTATGAATTATGCTCTTAAGCTGATATTTGAAGTTGTTATCTTTGAGAAGTATTAAAAGTTAATAACAGTTAACAGAGAACAAAAAAAGTTATAATTATACTGCTCTGTCAGGAGAAATTTCATAAGTTTTTTGTAGGTGAGTAGCTAAATGTTGACAGTTGAAAGATAAAGAGACAAGTAAACAGGCAGTAGATCATCCGGGGCATTTTGTTTTGTTGGACGCCTGTTCTTATATATGCCTTTCCATTTATACTTCCGGTCGAGCTGATTCAGTGGTTTTCAGACAGCTTAATTTTTAATTTATTCGAATAACATAATTTAGTATGTATATATATATATATATATATATATATATATATATATATATATATATATATATATATATATATATATTCCAACTGTATTTTATGGTATCCCAGAAAATTATACATTCAACTTTCTGAAGAACACTGAAAACTGTTATTATAAAGTTATTATTATATAAATGTATTTTATACTTGCTAAATAATGGTAATCATATTTTATCTATTCAGTTTTTAGTTGAAAATATGGAAACACATTAGATTTGTATTGTTTTATAAGAATAGTACATCCCAGTAACCACAATGGAGTTTTTATTACCAGCTGTAGATTTTTGAAATGTTAATCTCATACAATCATCGCGTTGAATATAATTTCAAACTCAATGATATTTTTTTATACAGGGTGGACACAGGAATTTCTTAGATTTGTAAATTTATAGTTTTGAAAGTATTTGTTAAACTAAGAGTAAGTTTCTTCTATCCAATTCTAAAAACTGCATCATTACAACTTTTGAAATAGGTTCTTGTTAAATGAAAAAATGACTTATGGGTGTTTTACAAACAACTATTTTCCTTGGCAGATATGACAAATTCAACTGTAAAGAATTTATAAAATAAAATTTTCTGTCATTTAAGACGTATTAAAAACAATAAATAGAAATTTGGAATGCATCTACAGAGCTGCATGTATTCTTTTC
The DNA here is from genome assembly GCF_021130785.1 of Homalodisca vitripennis. NCBI lineage: Eukaryota > Metazoa > Arthropoda > Insecta > Hemiptera > Cicadellidae > Homalodisca > Homalodisca vitripennis. The sequence continues at coordinate 145,930,204 of NC_060211.1, read as the reverse complement.
AAATATTTCTGTGGTATCTATAATGATTTCTGCAGGTCAAAATATCCTTTAATGCATGATTGGGACATCCACCAGTAAGGTGCACCAACTGTCGAATATACAATGGAATAACATTTAAGCATCTACCGTGTAAAAACAATATGAAGATAGTCAATAGGCTCATTAAATGCATTACAAAAAATCAAATCCAACCAGGAACTAGAAATTGGGGTTTCCCAATGTCTCTAGGTAGGGATGCATTCTACTCGTGAATTAATAGAAGATCGCAGGTACGAGTAATTTGAATTGGTGTAAAACAACCAAAGTTTTAATCTGATAATCTAACATAGATTGTGTGAAAAATTGCGTTTTTCGAATAAAAAGTTCCATTATAAACACAAAATTAAAGACAATCCTTATTCCATAGCAGGAGGAAATCTATATTTGTGTTTAAAAATGAAACAGGTATTTGACAGTTCAGACCAGCCGTTACAAATGGGGACCATTAGTCAGCTTGGTAATTTCGGTGGGATGCGGTGTTGGTGGTAGTGACCCTGGGCTTGGTTGGGGGTTGTAGTGGGTGGTGTTCGGGGAAGTTGGGCTGTGTATTACTGACCTTGTGACGTCAATGCCACTGGAATAACAAAACAGTTGTGAGCCATTTATTCAAAATATACTGTTGGACATTAATCTCGATTCGATTCTTTGTGGTTCCATGGTATTTTTAAAGATTGCGTACATGATTTGTATGGAATTATTGCTTTGCCTTAGAACTAATAAACGAATTATTGAAGTGAAAAACTTCTTTAGGCGCGTTGAGCGTTTTGGTAGAGGGTAAAATCCTCGGTTCACGTCACCGACATGCTAATGATACTAACCTGCATGAAAAAGTCAGTCTTGCTGTGTTTTTAACCGTAGACTTGGCCGCGGACTACTAACCTGCATGAAAAAAGTCTCGCTGTGTTAAAACTGTCCCGGCGGAGTATGAAAACAGACTGCAAAAATCAGTGACCTTTACGGCTTCCTCTCGCGATTTAACAGTGAAGCCAATGTCATACAATTCTGTAAGATGCATCAAATTAAAGCTCTTAATATTGGCAATCTATTGGTTACATTTTTAAATATTAAAAAAATTTCGAAATAATTTTGATTATTGTTTACATTTTACATAGCGTTTACAATGACAAGAAAAAAGTAGTAAGCGAGGATTTTTTTTTATTTTTTGGTCAGACAAAATTTGTCAGCGAGAAAGTTGTGTGAAAATAGATGAATATTTTTTTTGTAATTTATCATTTTTTTTATTGGAAGTTTAGTTTAGCCTGTAGTAGCGTATGAAGTGATGAGTGAACGTTTCTGCCGGAACTGTAGTTGGCGCATTGGCTCACTGATACCGTATTAACTCAATAAATTAGTTTATTGTGCAATTAAAATACCTTTACGAAAGAACCAAGTTAATTTAACTAATTTATTAGTTTTAAAAATATTGTGGTTTAATTGTTATTGCAATTATATACTTTATCCGTAGCAATAACTGTATTATTTACTTTTTTCGTGGATTTTAAAATTGGAAAATTAAAAAAAATGTTATAATAATTTTAGATTTTATGAAATATGTTCATTTATTGTTTTTATTAAGATATTGTTAAGATAATTGTATATTAATTATTTTTTCAACCACTTTGTATTTATATTTTGTTCATGATTTGTTTAACCCATCATATGTAACTAATAAATAAAACATAAAAAATTTCATATAATTTTTGCATATAGTTTTAATTACACTCAACTTAATAGTTTCCGTTTTCACTTCTATCGGCAGTCCCACGACTGCTATTTTTTAAGTTTAATTTCAGGTTTCGAGATGTTCACCTGTTTCAAAATAACTATTTTTAGGTCTCTAAATTAAATGTAGGACGAAAACATCATAAATGGTCTCAATGCAGGTTATTTTTCCCAAAACATTTTCTTTGCATTACATTTATTTTTACTACTTAAAATTTATCCAACCATAAAAGCCTTGCAAAACCGAAAACAACACACATCGAGTGGTTTTATTTTTGTAAAATCAAGACGAAAAAATATAAAAGGGTGTTTTGGACCTGGTATAAATGTAATTATATTGTTAAATTTCTGTTAGACCAGAGGTTCTCATAGATGTAATAGACCAGACCGCAAAAATCTAAAAAGTTAGGCGAAGGAATCGAACACACGACTCCAAGGCTAAATCTCACGTCCGAGAGTAAAGCTTTATACCTTGTTTAACCCTACCTGGCATTTTATTTTTGTGTGAGTACCAATCTCTTATAGCCCATATTCAGACGTTTTAAAATCTTATTATCTGTATTTGTTACATTTTCATTCCTAATTAAATATAAATAAAAATGATTAGATATATAGTAATACCAAGAGCATATGAAATTTTTTCGGTAAGTCAAAGTTATAAAAAGAAGTGTCAAAGATTAAAAATTAGAGGTAATCCAAAAATTTAGTAATAGGGATAACAAATTCCTTTAATATAGCGATAATTTCTAAATGTATTGCCGTTTTAGAACATGTCCCATTTTTTACAGATATTATGTTGCATTAAATGAACTATGAACATTAAATACTACTTTAAGCTGATTGTTCATTATCATGGATACATAAATTTGAGTTTACAACTGTACCATATAAACGTAACTTGTTATCAAGTCTACAATGAAACGGTAAACATATAAATTAACCACGAAATAGCTAGATGAACAAGCCATAGCGATATCAAAAATAACGAATAGTATGTATGAATTTATCTGATCGTCACTGTTTTTGAACCGTTTTCAGACGTTTTTACTAATATCTTGTGATCTGTACTTGCTACAGTTTCATTCGTAACTAAATAGAAACTGTTATAATGTATAGTAATATCAATAGCATGTAAAATAAGTTCGGTAAATCAAAATTATGAAAACCGAAAACATGTTTCAAAAATTAAAAATGAGTAATTCAATAAATACTGTAATGTAGATAAATTTAAATTCCTACAAGATTTTTAATATTTAAAATTTTAATGAATTATTGATATTTTACAAAATATTCTATTTTTGACAAATGTTTTATTGTATTAAATGAACTATAAATAATAATTAAAGCTGATTGATCATTACCATGGATACATAAATTTGAGTTTAGAACTCTACCATAAAAACGTAACTTGTTATAAAATCTATAATGAATCAGTAAACACATAAAATGTACCACGAAAGAGCTACATAAACAAGACATACCGGTGTCAATAATAACCATTAGTTAAAATGCCTGAATGTACCTGATCGCCACTGTTTTGGCGTCTATCACTGACGTAGTAGTTAACCTGAAGGAACAAATAAAGAGAGAATGCTGTTCATAATCACTCAAAAATGGCACATAAATTATATATTATATCGCTGTTCCGTTGCATGTGAATTATATTAAGTATCAACAGCGAAGGATTCATATCGATGGATGATTCGTTGATCACCAGGTGGTCGATAGCGTAATTTACGGAATATTTGTGGATAGGTGGTTGAAAGTTTTGAAACAGTCTGAAGGGATATACAGTCAGGCCTGTGAAATGTTGCTTATGCATTTCACGCATTGCTTGCTTCTTTAAGAATGCGATGTGTGGGCAGACACTTTAGGTAAGAATAGAATAGAACATGGAATATTGGCTTAGAGAAAGAGGTGTTCACGGTCTTCAGGTTTGCCAACTAGATGCTCTCGTAGGAGGGGGCTTTTGAAGACCGAGTTTGCACCATAGCAAAATAAAAAGAACAAGTCAGCAATAATGAAGAGTTTGAAAAAAAATAGCAACATGAAGAAGTGAGTATTTACCACTCTCACATCAAAATGATAATCCCTGAGCTTATCTGCTTAAATGGACAATTCTTACAACTCGGAATCTTAACGGGGTCGGTTCATGATAAAGATTTCATACAGCCTACTCTTACAGAAAGTGAGAAAGAGCGATATCAATCAACCAACTCCTGCTATACACCAAACAGAAAAATTATAAATGATCAGGCAGACTTAGGCGAGCGTATTGAAAACGTGACAAAATCAAAGGAAGTTGAAGTCATTTAATCGGGAATTTTGTTCCATTGATCTTTGAAATGGAACAAAATTCCCCATTAAATGTCATTAAATCGAAGTAGAATTTCTGACGACCTAAGTTTTGGTTTCTGAAAGTTACGTTGAATTTTGTCAAAAAGGTTAATATCAAGATTAGTGCTCACCAGCATTAAAATCTGTGCACTTATTTTGCCAACTGTAAAATTGTAAGATTAGAGAATTGCATCTCGTGTCTATAAATATTAGATTTTCACTAAATCAAACTGGTTAAAGTACTTAATATTGATTTCCACCACCTTATCTATAGAGATGATAGTAACGAATAATTTAATTGACTATTTTCCAAATTGTATGACATTTTGATTTAGTTAGTAGCAAACAAATTACCCTGCAACACAATCGCACGTGGGTTTACTATATGCTATGAAATAAGAGCCAGTCTAGTCATGATAAATGGATTCATTTAATCAATAAATCTATTTGTATATTTCACTCAATTTAATTCCTCCATTATTTCCAATTTTAATTTTTTCCTGGAAAATACTATATTGGCCCACAATAAAGAAATAACGCATGACCAGCTTAGCCAATTAGATAGTTGAAATAAATAATATATCCCAATTGCTTGAAAGTGATGAATCTGCAAATATTACGAGTTCTACCTGCTTGCAGAAATATATTGGTCACGTCGGTTGTCAGTTTTATAACCATTTTCAGGAAACAAACGTTTCCCTCTAGTATTCTAGGGTTAAAGTAACATAACCCCATTAGCAGAATCCAATTCAAAATTCAACATCAAGTTTCTATTATTTATTTTCATTGAAATGTAATACACCTAAACAGCTCAATAATTCAATGGCTGAAACTTTTAAAATTATTGTGCGCGAGGAAAGAAAATAAGAATAAAATATTCTCAATCATTGTATTTATAATCTATTAATATTAAAGAATGATAAATAACCAAAAATATGATTAAAGATCGAAGATTAAAAAAAGTTCCCGATCAGGTTAGCATAATCTTTAGTTAAATAGTAAATTAATTTCCTATTAACTTTTAAAATGTTCCAAAGAACTCATGCACAGTATAATATTTAAAAAATGCAGAAAAATTCGTATTTTAACATATGGCCTTTAAGTTCCAGATAAAATGGAATCCGAAACTTTGAATCCATTGAGATAGCCCGTTTGATAATATTAAAAAGTGGGAAAAAATCGTACACATGTACCTGGCAATTTGGGTTCTTACAAAGTTTGTTGTTGTTTAATTGCTTGAAACAAAATAAGATTCGCTGAAATTTAAATAAAAAATAAAACAACAACAAAACTACACATTAAAGAGCCTAAGAGCAAAATTGTATTGTTTACGGACACAATTTATACAATCAAGAAAAAGAGTACATTTGCTCTATATAAGCAAACAACCTGGGCTTTCTTGAAATCGATAGAACAATACTTTCTAAGAAAGAAACTATCATCAGCTACTCTAGTTTTGGTGGAGTTCAAAACGGGAATGTATCGAATGGGTTTAAAATGTGAATGATGATAACAGATCATCAGACACATAAATCATAGTTTTATCACTATCAGACAACTAGTTCAAAAGATTTTAAATTGGTGTAATGGTCTTTATGTGGTCTGTTTATCTACTAGGCTGACACTGGTTTAATGTTTATATCTGTGTCTGACGTTTGGTTTTAAGTATTTAAATCTAGGACAAGTATATTTTGATCTTCATGAAAACTAGCGTGTCTGACGATCAATTATTTTCTTAAACGAAATTTATCTATCGATTTAAAGAAAACCCAGGTTGTGTGCCTATTCGATACAAATTAGCTCACTGCTTCTCCTAATATTTTAATATGAGATAATTCTAGAAATTAGAGGAATGATCAAAGGGTGTCGAAGCAATGGTTGGTCAACCTATATTGTAAAGTAATTAGAAGTAAAGAATGGCTCAATTAAAATTTTAGTTTTAAAAGTTTTTTACCAGAATGATGAATGGTTCCACAGTAAAATATGTTGTTCACGGTATGTGCAACTTGATTGAGGATATTAACACAGTTTCCACATAACGTACACATGTGTTCAGCTTTTGGGACGTGTACATTGCTGGACAGAAGATGTGCAATACATGCTTGATAAGCATTAAATACTAGATGATACTAACATGATACATGATTATTAAATACTAGCTTTTATATCAAGATATTCGGTATACCCTTATATCTAAAACAATCGACGGTGTTTCATAGCTTCAATTGTATGAATTTTGCAGTAAAAATATAAATCTATTTTTGTTCCCTAATATTCAAATTAAAATGTACATAAAGTTAAAAAAATATATGTATTTAAATAAAATTTTTATTTTGCGCAACCACTAAAGCTTCCTCATGGATGTTTTACTAATTTTACCGTGTAAAGTATTTATGTACAAACCCCATAAATGCATGCAAACTCATTTAAACATTTTGTATTTTATTATATTTGTCTTACCAAATCTAAATTTCACAGCTATGAATAAATTAGTTCACGCTATGTAAACTAGTCACATAGTTTGCCGTGGTACCAAAACAAACAGGAGAGTGTAGTTAAGAAGTTTTGTACTTCACGACTCATCTTTATTGTTAAGTGCGAAAACGTGTTTAGAAAACGGGTCAACAATTTACTCCTCGTGTCTGAGCTCGAGAAGGAAGATATGTATCGTTTCGAAGCATGAAGGTAAGTTTTCCTCCGAACTTGAAGGAACTTGTCGAACATAAATTAGTATCTCATGAAAGTTCCTCTAATTTGATACTTTGTCTAGACGTGACGCTTGAGTATAGCTCTCTTGAGGAACTGTTACTTATTTCAAAACTAACGAAGTTCTTAAAGATTTATAACGTTAAAATTGCTTATAATTGCCATTAAAAATTCATACCGCTATATTTTAATAATGGAAATTCGTATTGACTTCTTTAAAGATTCATACAGTTTTTTATGACAATCGAAATTTTGTACTGTGTTCTTTAGGCCGAATTATTTATTCCATGAGGAACAGGACCCGTACTTCTCTATCTGGTTATCAAGTTATAATTTCCTAACATTCTGTGAAAAAGTGCAAGATTTATTTTTGTCAGTAACCTAATTTCTGTTTTAAAATATGCGTTATTTATTGGAAAAACATTATATTTTATTTTTTATAAAAATTAAATAAATAGTAATATTTTTGTACGATAAAGACTCTATCTGATTGAAACTTCTTTTTTCAGCTGTCTAGTTTTATTTGAATGCAATTAATTCATGGTAACTTCTTCTTCAAGAACAACCAAAATAACTATGACACAGATTAAGAGATTCCGCATGTTAAAATATACTTGTACTTAGCAATTGATTAATAATGATGAATAACTTCAGTATTATACTTCAATATGATAATGAACTAAAATAGTAGGTTCATGTGGACATTATACTATAAAATAATAATACACATGTTATTATTAACTTTCACTTTTTGCCTTTGGTTATGTGGACGATAAGAATTTTGTATGCTGCAAAATAAACACAGAGGTTTTCTAAAGCATTCTTATCTGTACCTATTAATGAATAATTTTTAGGCATTCTACTGACATTAATATTACACGGATTGAATTGTTTCAAACTGGTATGACAGTCCATAAGAGAATGCTGCCACGGTTCTGTACGAGTATGTTTTCAACTAAATCCTTCACCAATCTCGAGCAGAGTGTACACGATCTGCAAGGAGTAATCAATCACTGAGGAGGTTGTAGATTGTAAGGAGAGACAACTAATATATCTGATCCTCTACGTGGCTAGACAGGCTTGTAGTGGCTTCTCGTTCATCCCTATCCGTTGCATGTCGTTCAAAATATCCGCAGCAAAGAACATGAGATTTTTAACTATTGATTGATTATATGTATAATACAATGCCTTTACAAATACTTTTACAATGTTGAAGTTAAATTTTCTGGGAATAAAGTTTTTTTTATTTTTCTGAATATATTCTCAACATTATGAAACATAGTAAACACGTAAGCCTTATGAAAACCTAAGGAGTTTTTACAATTACTTTATAGAATTAAATATGTTATAATTAAAAAATTAATTTTATGTTCTTGATATTGGGGTTTCCAAATATAAACTTGTTAGTTTTCTTACGTACAAAAGTAAATTTGTGACTTTAAAGTGCGGAAATATGTTGAAAGGTGTATATTTCTTAGCTTTGATTTTATAAACCAAGACGTGGTGTCTTGATATTTTATTCAATGAAGGTACTTTATATCCTCCTATAACCCCATTAGTGATATCTTTGTAGGTAGAATGGTGTGAGGTATCTTGCATATGCTTTAACTGTTAAATAACAGATTTTTTAGGAAGTGAGGAAGATGTATCATAGCCCGAGATCTTTGAAGCCATCCATCATTGCAGATGACTATGCTACACTAAGCAAATTATTTTTCTGTTGCAGTGTTAAAGAAAAAAGTAATTATCTAGTACTATAAGATAGAGTTAGGGTCTGTCTGCCCAAACCCAAGCCTAGACTCATATCTCGGATAGAAGACTTTCTTGTGTTTTTAACAGCCGATGACTAAATTATACATGTTACTCACGCATTTATTCTCAAATTGGTATTTTGGTTTGTAGTATATTTATTTTTATTGAATTAAGTAATATAAAATTGTATTTGTACAAAACGACAGTAATACTATTATTAGTTAAATTTTCTCCATTTTTTGACGGAAGCACGACGTTTTGCGAGAAACCACAGGCTTGCCTTGGTCGTGTGCTAGGCTAGACCATAGTTTTAATAATATTGAGGATTGTAGTTAAGAAACTCGACACTTCTACGTTACAAGTGACAGTCAGCCAAGAGAATCATCTAAATATAATAAAAAACTAGGTTATTAATATTAAATATACTTACTAAATTAATATTAAATATACTACTAAGTTTAATTAACACAAGGGCTAATAGATTTAAGAGTAATTTATTCCTTTTCCTTCCCTGACGATTTTTGCGTCGATTAAACGCAACAAAAATTTTGGTTTTGTTCGTCATTGATGATAAATTATTGCAATTTTATTATATGCCATATTTAACTATATACTCGTGATGTCTGCCGTCCTGCCTGCTTCACACCTAGCTCTTTTAATTAGTAATTTAGTAAAAAACTCCAAAAATCATACAAATATGCTACTTACCGATCGATGATAACTCTGCTGTAGGACACCGACGGCTGATATACGAGTACCTGACCCTGAACCCTGTCACTGCTCACGTGTTACAAACTATCCTCGCCGAGCTGCTATATATAAAGAGAAACAACAATTTAATTTATTATATGTTTATCTATGAGAGTTGCATAAAAGTTTTTGATGTCTCTTAACTTTGGAATAAAGCTATTTTGGTGTTAATTTTCTCTTTAGCTTTTAGAGAAATTACCTCAAAGCTTATTTTAATATTGACCGGGTTTTCTTCTACGGCTCCGGCTTCACTGATCTTTAATATAAGATATTTGGGATTCTCTCTAACCGCTATATAATGGATATTGTAAGATATGAGGTAAGTTGTGACACCACACAAGATTGTGCAGCCAATGTTACACGTGACTCTACTACCGATGGCCTGAGTCTCAAGATGTACTGCAGAGTAATTTCAAATTTATTTTTATCTATGAAAGATATTTGTGTCCTATATGTCTTCATGTTATGTGAAAGGCAGCCTTAAATAGAAATATGAATTTTAATTTTCAGGGTATTTATCTATGACAAGGAATATTTCTTGTGTGATTTTGCTTGTTTGCAATGATTTTATCAAATTTACTTTGTCAGTTTTGTCTACTATATAATAATAAATGTCTTAACAACACAAAAACAAAAATGTACATATAATAATAAATATATCATAATAGTACGTACCCTTAACTAATTGCATTTGTTTCTAGATACTCCCAATAGATTTTTGCCTCTTTTGTCCATGACGATATCTTTAATGTAGCTTCCGATCTTTTGTATAATCTGCCTGACTACCCCTGTCAACAGACATATAGGATAATGTAACATGAGCACATAGGATCGTCCTAAAAACACAAAGAAGGATTGTGGATTAAGATTGAGTTTATCCTACGGCTATACAAGAGAAATACCTGCAATTTAGAACAAAGCTCTTTCGTTCAGACTATTTGGGTCTTTGCCTGTACTCTGGACAGTGTTTTGCGGCAATTAGAGACACCAAGGGTATGAACTAAGCACAAAATCGTTTTGCAACTACTGAAGTATAACTAACTCTAATATGGGTACTTAGGAGTAATTAGTTCTGTTACACTGTAAACAGCGTTAAAATTTGTGTAAGAGCAAAGTTGAGGAACTATGACAATATTCCAACTCTGGCAACTTTCCTAATGCGTTAAGAGGATTTTTTAAATTTCGGATCCATACAATAGGATAGCACCGGAGCATTTGGCTGAATACTTTCATAAAACCATGGACTCGAAAACATTAAACAATATATTGTGTGATGACTTCGTTAAACATGTTGAGTATCAGTTCAGAAGTTAACGATCGGTAAATTGTTGATCCTGGATTAAACAACATTTGATTCATCTAAATAGGTAGTGTATATTATATACTACCTATTGAAATAAATTTTTATTTTTGATACATAGATTCTTTTTAATTGTACTATATTAATATATATGAGTCTCCAATAATATTTTATAATGTAAAATATTTGGTGAAATAGAAAAAGTAATGTTTACATTAAAAACACAAATTGAATGTAATAAAAATGTAATAATCTTTGATTATTTTAATAACAGTTTTTTATTGAATAATCACTAATTCTCAGAAGTAAATATAGGTCAAGTAGTCACTTTAGAGACGAGCGAAACAGAATTAACTTGCATGACTCCATAAGTAACGGGTGTAATATTGTCACAGTCTACTTCCCTTCTTGATATTTAGAGAAGGGATTTGAATACATTATTTCATGAAAGAACTAAATTGAATATTTTAAAAATACTATACGCATGTGGAGGCAATTGTGAGGAAAGACTAACAGATAAATGCACGACCCCACGGCTCCACAGGACAGTTATGCTCTGTGTAATTCGAGAGGGCATAAAGTCCTTTGTTTTAGCAAATTTTAAAATAAATTATATATTTATTCATCTAAATAGGTTAAGATCTAGGTAAAATCTTTTTGTAATAAATATGCTTATTTAACCCCCAAAAAATATATGTTCTCCAATTAATATATTGAGTTTTGCAATAACTACAAAACCCTTATAAAAGTTTTTATTCGTTGAGTATCTTAAATAAATTTTTTTATTATTAAATTATAGAGTTTTTAAGTGCAATAAATGAAGTAGGTGAATGCAAGGAATATCTTAAAGAGAAAATATAAAAAAGAAGTACAAAATTGTGAATTTGTATAGTATAAAAGGCAAATACGGGTTTAAAATACCTGCGGAGTTAGTAAACTACAAAGTGCATCTGTCCTAGACGACAAAAGATCAATGAGATGAACAAAATAGATAATTTACACTTAGTTGTCACTGTAAAAAATTGAATACAAGATAAAGAACGTTTTTGTATCAATTTTGTAGAATAAACTATTTTCATTGTATTTACGAGATAATTTGAAAATATTTATGATTTTTGAGTTGTTCCTTCGTTGACTGTAGCAAATTTGTATCGGATTTACGAGGATTTTAATTTAAATTTAAATATTAGTCAATTGTTTTCTTAAATAAGTTTTTAGATTTTTAAATATTTTTATAGAAATCTTATGGAACACACAGCTTTGTAAAGGAAATTTTCTGTTGGATTATTTATGAATTTTTAAACAGTATTTTACATTGATTTACTGTTGGCTCCTAAAGAATGGTTAACAGTTGCTTTGTACTGGAAATTTTCTGTTGGATCATTTATGAATTTTTAAACAGTATTTTACATTGATTTACTGTTGGCTCCTAAAGAATGGTTAACATATTTGCTGTTGGATATTTATGGTTTTTATAGTAATTTACATTGATTGACTTTTGGCTCCAAAAGCGGGCAAGGTATTTGGAGATCCAACAACACTCAATCATACGTGGTTACCCATAGGCTTTAACATAGTACAAAAGATTATTGGTCGGGATATTATGTTGGTATTTTTTATTCGAACCACTTTAAAATGACTTTTAACAGACATAAATAATATCGAGATGTTTTTCATCCCTCCACGAGAAATTTTAAGCATTTAAAATATTAGGATGATGTATTTTTTAATCAGACCTAAATATAGCGCCAGAATATAAAATGTGAAATTTTTCATTGTGTTTTTCAGTAATTCACTTCGGTAATGATATAATACCAAACGTATGAAAATCACATGTTTCTAGTAACTTTTTTTATTAAATTAAAGTACTATAGACTATACTGCAAAAATATAAAAAAAACCAATCGTTCCAGTCCCCTTACTTGTATATGTAGTAAAAAGAACCCGTTATTATCTTAAACCGTTTTTCGTTGGACCTGATTGTAAGCTGATTGTGGCTTAAAGGTCTGCTTAAAATTCATTTCACTCTTCATAGTATAATAAAAAAGTTATGTTACTTTTCTCGTACTCAAAAATGGTACGTATATTCAATGTATGTTACCATAATGGTATTTAAAAATTCAAAATGTCATTCCAAAAGAAATCTATTTCTTTACGTTAAAATCTATTGCCAGCATTCCGACACATTAGCTGTTATAAAACTATTGATTTAATGTTACCAGGCTTTGTAATAGTTATTTAGTTGTTCTGCAGGATACACCTTCCACTGGCCATCATATGGCACTCATAAAATAAATAGGGATTTTCTGAAATATACCACTAAATATATGCGGGAAGTGAAAGGAAGAGTGTAACAGCTGTTGTGTGGGATTTCTCATCAATCATATTAGCGTTCCCCAGCTGGGAGTAACAATGTTCTCAGATTTTATACACTTGACCTGTCAGGAACATGCCTGGTGAGTGGGCAGTGAACACTGTTCACAGTAATCAGTAAGGGTGGAACAGTGTTAAGTAAAGATTACAATATGTGTGGCTTTACAAACTATTATCGCTTTTCAGTGCTAAGTTTTAAATACATACGAAAATATTTGGAAAATTATTCAACATACAAGTCCATGGCAAATTGTAAGTCTATAGGTTAGTCATTTTCAAGATATCTTGTTGATTGAAAGGCGAAGATTAATTTAATTCAATTCCAGACTCTCGAGGGATCGGCTTTGCTAAGGCTCAGTCAAGAACAATATTATAATACCGGTTACAAAATTAAACGTCAAAGTGCAAGTCTTCAGCTTGCATCATTTCAAATATGAGTTTTCGTTTGTAACAGTTCATAAGGGCTACATTGTTTGATTTGTTTCGCTACAATCGTAAACAAAGCTACATGAGGCTCCATTTTCTTGTAGTTTTCCTGTTATTGGCATTATAGAGAATAGGATTAGATTGTTGACGAGTAAATTGACTAAATTGATCTACCTTTACTTTATAGAAGGAATTACTCTGTCTATGGTCACTGTAAGCGAGAAACACATTTTTGGATTAGCTTTTTCTCGTGGATAATATTTAATCATTACTCCTTTGACGTGGTTTTAACGTTCATATTACGCCAGCCACGCAATTCAGGTGAATCGAACAGCAACAGCGGGTGGCTTAAGTGAGCTATTTGCACGTGAGAGATATCAAGTCAGAATAAAAACAAATATAACATTTAGCAAGTATAGACAAATGGATTTGCAAAGTAATCTACACCTAGCATAACTAACGATGCGTGTCGTTTTTACAGTTAAAATGTATCAATGCTCTAGGTCTGTAAAGTTGTAATCCCTAAAATAGCTTACCAAATTTTTTTTCATGTATATCGTTAGTTCTCACGAATATTCGTTAGTTAAGCAATATTAACAACTACCCTAGTTTAAATCATAATAATTAGATTTCTTAATATAAATCTTTGTTCTTTGTCAGTTCCTGTAGTTTCACATTACAAAGTTATTATATCAGCAACATAAACACACAGGCTTTATTCAATGAGAAAGCCAACTTCGCAGCATGAAAAATACCTAGCTTTCCCACATTAAACCAAGAATGATAAGTCCATATCAGAATATATATATATATATATATATATATATATATATATATATATATATTATATCGTTAGTTCCTGTTTGTCCCTAATACAACCACCATTATTTCAAACATAATAATCAATGTTGGTAAACTAACTCCACATAGTGAAAAAGTTTACTCACTATACAATGTAATAAATCGGTTTACGGATATATCGTTAATTCTTAGTTAGTTTTATTTAGTTTCCAAGAAAAATTTGTCTAGTTATAGTTTTAAAATACTCATTCAATAGGTAAGCCAACTTCACAAAATGAAATCAAACCTATTAAATTAGATCTTAATTATTAATTTTTTACAATTTATATCAATATGAAAAATAGATACCCGTAGCAACTCAACTTTTCCATATGGAGACATTAATATGTTCAGTAATCCTACAATGTTTATTTCACACTTTATTATAGGTGCACTGGTACGGCTTAGATTGGCTTCTCAAACGACTGTTTAAACTGAAAGTATATTTTATTTTAAGGAGATATATTGAAGATTAATAAAAAATTCTAAATCACCACAAGCTGTTCATATATTTTATATTTTATGGACACACAGTACAAACATAGGATTGCGACTGTCAATCCTTATTTCACGTCCAATTTTGTCATACATTGAATGTGTTATTAAAACAGTGTAATGGCAGTTATTTTATTTTTATATCTACTAAGACTGAAATATCTGTTGCTTAATATATATTCAAACAAGTTATTAAGATGAGTTTTGGATAATGTTACATTTTTTTGACTAAACGTTCTATCGTCCATAAAATTAAAACTGAACAGTTAATTCTAGTATGTTCCATATTGTAATAGTGAGCACTTTAAAGGTTCTATCATATCTAAAATGTTTAATAACTAACACTATCCGGCATCTAATTTAAGGTAGTAGAACCGTAAAACACTTTAGAAGCGTACATTTTCCAGCCGTATCATGTACGTAACTGCCATCACCGGTACAGCGTATCAATAAACCCTATCGAAGTTCTGCCATCCATGAAATAAGGTTGATCTCCAACCTCTAGACTGCTGGGGGCCGTCATCTTTATTAACTTCAGTGTATGTTGCGCATAATTTATTTATACAAATATATTGAGTTAAACTTAAATATGACTACTAAGGTTAATACTGAATTATAGTAGCCTATATTTGTGTTAATATGAGTGTGAAATATTTTGAAAGGTCATATGCTTGATCGCGTCATTTAAATAGTGTATAAAAAATTTGCGTTTATGAAATGCTGAACGGTAAGTCGATAAAGGCTAGGTTTGCTTAATTGCTTATAAATAAATAGTTGTACAAATAGTGCACAAATAGTTATTTCCATAAAAGCACATGCATTCAAATAAACGGTTAACTAAGGAAGACCATACTGTTCTATGTATGACATTTCTTACTTATTCTGACCTTGAAAAACAAACGGTAAAGTTCGAAATATCAATTTATAGACATTATACACACTTGTACTATAAAAAATCCGTGTGCTCTGAAAATGCATTTTAATGTTACAAAAACAATGTAATGTGGAATATATAAGCTTCGGTATAATTGAACCCTAAAACATTTTTTAGCATGGAAAAACTTTAAAAACTGAGTTAACTAGGCGTTGAAACCTTAGAGTTAAACAGCGTTTATAGTTGTCAAGCTTACGCGTCAGAGATTTGAGAATGTCTTTCCATTCAATAGACCACGGTTTCCTGTTTCCTTTATGTCATAAAAACTTATGGTAATCGACGACAGCCAGTTTACTCTCCACAACGATGCCTAAATATCTCGTTTCTGCAATCCTCGATCTCACAAGTTACTTGTAACAAAAAATGTATTAGTCAAAAATATAAGGGTAAATATTGCACAAAAACTACAACACGTCGAAATAAATTGAGTACATTGAATTTGAGTACTCCTTTCTAATATAAGTCGTACTGTTCTAGTACCCATTTGTTATTTCACCCCTTTACCTACCCCTCCTCCTTCACCCTTTTAGTCTTATTCTGAAATAGATCCTTAGTTTCTCTGTAAACCTTAGAGTCGATTTAATACGGACGTTTTGTTTTTTGAAACAAGCTCCTAACACTCTATGATGGTCATTTATTTGTATGATACAGTAAAATAAAATTTAAATCCATTAACTTAATTGAAAATACCAAAAACAATGCCCAGATAGTATGTTTAAAACAAAATGCATTTGATTTATTATAAAGATTAAAAGTTTCTATATTATACACTTCTATAGTATCTTCCTGTAGTATGCTAAACCATACGTACAATCACAAATGCACATATATAAGGTAATACACCCACCCACATGTCGCGTAAAAGGTTTCGCTCACATTGCATACAAAATTTCAAGTTTATAGCTCTTTCCATTAGGTTACATGTGTCACTATGTTACATAACCAAATGTCATACAATTTTATTAAATACCGACTCTAAGGTTTACAGAGAAACTCAGCCGTTCACGGAAAACTCGTTGCTCTTGACTCTGCTAAGGGATGTGGTCCTGATGAGGTTACTCCGGGGGTCCTTAAGTTTTGCCCCTCCGCTCTGCTTTCTGTTCAACCTCAGCTTGTCCACTGGAATTTTCCCTGATGCTGCTCACTCAAGGATGGATTCGTGATCCCAATAATGAAGTCTTGCGATTGCAGGAACGCTACTAACTACAGACCGATTGTGATGCAATCTGTCCTGAGTAAGGTGTTTGAGAGCCTCATTCTGGACATGCTGCAGCCTCTCTTCAAGCATGTTATCCGGTTTCCTCGCAGGAAGGTCAACGGAAACAAACGTCCTTTCACTCCAGTGTTATGTGATGGACGCTCTTAGCCGCAGAAATCAAGTAGATGCAGTTTACATAGACTTTAGCAAGGCTTTTGACAAAATAAGTCACCGGCACTTTCTTGCTAAGTTGGAGGGATACGGGGTCATCGGGGTAATACTGCGATGGTTCAAGAGCTACCTCTCTGATCGTAGATTGTTCGTCCGGTTTGCCAATCACCTATCTTGTTCCTTTGTTGCAAGCTCTGGAGTGCCCCAGGGTTCCCATCTGGGTCCTCTTCTCTTTTCGATATTCATAAATGACATCAAGGAAGCCATTGGTGTTCCCTTCCTGCTATTCGCTGATGACATTAAGCTTTTCATTGAGGTAACATCTGTCCACGACTGCCAAGTTTTGCAGAGCGCCCTGGACAATGTCCTTAATTGGTGCACCTCCAACGAAATGTCCGTGAACCCTTTGAAGACCAAACTTATCACCTATAGTAGGAGGAAGATTGTTATATTTGCTGAGTACTCCGTGGACGGATCCCGGGTGGAGAGATGTGAGGTAATCAGGGACCTTGCCGTCTTAATCGACTCGTCTTTCGAATTTGGCTCCCACATCAGCCACATTTGATCCAGTGGCTCAAGGTCATTGGGTTTGATTATCCGGACAGTTAAACACGGGCTGAGTACCGGCGCTCCTGCCCTTATGTTCAGGACACTTACTCGCCCGCTGCTGGAGTATTGTTCTGTGGTCTGGTCCCCATACCAACATGGACATATCAAACAGCTCCAGTCGGTGCAGAGACGCTTTGTGCGATTTCTGGGATGCCGTTCTGGGATGAGGTACTTTGACGTCTCAGTGGACGAGCTATCGGCTGCGTACGGTCTTCGGAGTCTGGAGTGCAGACGAAGAGTTGCTGATATCTCCTTCCTGTACAGGATCATAAACTGTCAGATCAATTGCTTCAGCCTATTTGAGATGATCCGGTTTCGCATCCCCACAGGAACAAGGCAGCAGCATTTGTTCGAGCTGAGTCATGCAGCCAGGAACTACCTCCGACATAGCCCCATCCCACGATTGATGCGACTCGGCAACGACATTAGCTCGTCTGTGGATTTTTTCTCCACATCCCTTCGAGCCATCAAATGCATTGTTGCGGACTCCAGCCCAGACCTGCATTAGTCATCTCTTCTAGTCATAATCATAGTCTTATTGCAATTTCTTTTTTGTTATTAATCACATTCTCTATAGTTTTGTTATTCTATGGTGTTGTTATTTATTCGTTTGTTATTCATTGCTCTGATTTTTGCCTTGTTATAGTTATTATTAAGTCCGTTGTTCTTTTTATTTTCTGTTATCTAATTCGTAGTACTTTCTAGTCACCGTATTATTAGCATTTGTGGCAGAGTTGTCGGATTTCTTCGTTGTGTAGTGTTTAAGTATTCAATGTCAGATTTAGTTGTAAGGCATTGCATTACATGTGTGCATAACAGTTAAGCATTTTGTAGCATAGCTATTGTTATATCCAATTGCTTGTTTTACTCGTTTAATTTTTGCTGTTTTGTTTTATTCTTAACATGAGCCATCAACGTGTTGTAAAGTGTACATTGGTGTATTGTCGTTGGAATGTAAATAAATAAATAAATTGTATTTACTTTGATTAAACATTTATTTATTCTGCAAGTACCAATATAAACCTTTAATAATGTGGATTCAAATTCCATGGAGGAACATGCTCAATGATCAATGACGATGTTGCTTTTATAGAAAGGAATCTCAATGCAAAATATCATTTTTGTTCTCGAGATATTGTGTGGGCAAACATACAGAAATGAAATGTTTTCATCCCTCTAGTAATAGGTTTCGATAATTTTGGGTATTTTATTGACTATAACTTAAGCTGACAGTGAGGTTGTGGGAACTTTTAATATGTATCACCGTACTAAACAATTTTTTTGATAAATTCAGGCCAGAAAACCTTATAGTTTCGTTTTATTTCAAGTTCTCTAGAACTGCTTCTATACAACCCTTGCGTCGATAATAGTACACCTTAGATAGTTCATATATAAAAGCGAAAGGATATTAAAACAATATTTTTATCATTTCTCATGAATATTTTAGAGAAAATAAATCTTCTGATGATGTTATAATTAATATAAAGCTGACTGTGAAGCTATGAAGCTGGTACTGCTGTAAAGATTGAGTAGAAAAAGTGACATTCACTGAAATGGGTTAACTTGCTCACTGAGAATAATTGCTGTCTTGCAAGATCGGTTTACAGTTGAATGTGGCCAATACCGGCAGTATTACATACTCTCATTGCTCTCTTGACAAACCATTTCACGATTTATTAACTCTGATTTATTGTCCATGTTGGATATTTGATGTCTCACTTCACTATGTTGACTATTTCTTAATTAACACTCTAGCTGTCTTGCAAGATCGGTTTATAGTTGACTTATGGCCAATTCCGGCAGTATTACATACTCTCATTGCTCTCTTGACAGACTATTTCACGATTTATTTACTCTGAATTATTGTCCATTTTGGATGTTAGATGTCTCACTTCACTATGTTGACTATTTCTTAATTAACACTCTAGCTGTCTTGCAAGATCGGTTTACAGTTGACTTGTGGCCAATTCCGGCAGTATTACATACTCTCATTGCTCTCTTGACAGACTATTTCACGATTTATTTACTCTGAATTATTGTCCATGTTGGATGTTAGATGTCTCACTTCACTATGTTGACTATTTCTTAATTAACACTCTAGCTGTCTTGCAAGATCGGTTTACAGTTGACTTGTGGCCAATTCCGGCAGTATTACATACTCTCATTGCTCTCTTGACAGACTATTTTCACGATTTATTTACTCTGAATTATTGTCCATTTTGGATGTTAGATGTCTCACTTCACTATGTTGACTATTTCTTAATTAACACTCTAGCTGTCTTGCAAGATCGGTTTACAGTTGACTTGTGGCCAATTCCGGCAGTATTACATACTCTCATTGCTCTCTTGACAGACTATTTTCACGATTTATTTACTCTGAATTATTGTCCATGTTGGATGTTAGATGTCTCACTTCACTATGTTGACTATTTCTTAATTAACACTCTAGCTGTCTTGCAAGATCGGTTTACAGTTGACTTGTGGCCAATTCCGGCAGTATTACATACTCTCATTGCTCTCTTGACAGACTATATCACGATTTATTTACTCCGAATTATTGTCCATGTTGGATGTTAGATGTCTCACTTCACTATGTTGACTATTTCTTAATTAACACTCTAGCTGTCTTGCAAGATCGGTTTACAGTTGACTTGTGGCCAATTCCGGCAGTATTACATACTCTCATTGCTCTCTTGACAGACTATTTCACGATTTATTTACTCTGAATTATTGTCCATGTTGGATGGTAGATGTCTCACTTCACTATGTTTGACTATTTCTTAATTAACACTCTAGCTGTCTTGCAAGATCGGTTTACAGTTGACTTGTGGCCAATTCCGGCAGTATTACATACTCTCATTGCTCTCTTGACAGACTATTTCACGATTTATTTACTCTGAATTATTGTCCATGTTGGATGTTAGATGTCTCACTTCACTATGTTGACTATTTCTTAATTAACACTCTAGCTGTCCTTGCAAGATCAGTTTATAGTTGACTTATGGCCAATTCCGGCAGTATTACATACTCTCATTGCTCTCTTGACAGACTATTTCACGATTTATTTACTCTGAATTATTGTCCATGTTGGATGTTAGATGTCTCACTTCACTATGTTGACTATTTCTTAATTAACACTCTAGCTGTCTTGCAAGATCGGTTTACAGTTGACTTGTGGCCAATTCCGGCAGTATTACATACTCTCATTGCTCTCTTGACACACTATTTCACGATTTATTTTACTCTGAATTATTGTCCATGTTGGATGTTAGATGTCTCACTTCACTATGTTGACTATTTCCTAATTAACACTCTAGCTGTCTTGCAAGATCGGTTTACAGTTGACTTGTGGCCAATTCCGGCAGTACTTACATACTCTCATTGCTCTCTTGACAGACTATTTCACGATTTATTTACTCTGAATTATTGTCCATGTTGGATGTTAGATGTCTCACTTCACTATGTTGACTATTTCTTAATTAACACTCTAGCTGTCTTGCAAGATCGGTTTACAGTTGACTTGTGGCCAATTCCCGGCAGTACTACATACTCTCATTGCTCTCTTGACAGACTATTTCACGATTTATTTACTCTGAATTATTGTCCATGTTGGATGTTAGATGTCTCACTTCACTATGTTGACTATTTCTTAATTAACACTCTAGCTGTCTTGCAAGATCGGTTTACAGTTGACTTGTGGCCAATTCCGGCAGTATTACATACTCTCATTGCTTTCTTGACAGACTATTTCACGATTTTATTTACTCTGAATTATTGTCCATGTTGGATGTTAGATGTCTCACTTCACAACGTGGACCATTTCTTAATTAACTCTCTAGCAGTTTCACAAACACGTTTTTAAAATATATTTCTAGGCTTTTTTAAAATAAAAATGCAACGAAAAGAAATAATATTTTAACATTGAAATAGCGAAAAACATTACATTTACCTGTAAATTAAGGTTTCTAAATTTTTCATTTTATGAGTTAATTATACCAATTATTCTTATAACATTTCATAGACCGAGCGTTAAGCGTAAGCAAGGCTGTCTCATAGTTCTATTTATATTTGTTGACGTCCACAAAATGTAAAAAAATAAGAAATTATGTAAACACTCTACAGGTTTTTAAAATATTATCTACTTAAAACTCAAATATAAATGATACCTTTTTGATTAGGACATCATATGCACTTATTTAAACCTTCCAATTTTTAAAACTCTCAAGATTTCAAAGAATAAAATACAACGGTAAAAGCCAGAACATTTAATACTGTCTTACGTTGTTTTGAGCAAATTATTGGTATCCTACCTCTCATTGGGCGCCAACGTTTGCGCAACTATGTTTGGTTTAATAAGTTGCCCCTAAATATGGTATGAGAATAAATATTAGTAATTCTCATAACGATTAAAAGTTTATAAAAAAAATTTAAACATGATACTCTAGATGGATTCAAAAATGTCTCACAATGTTTAGCTGGCCTCTGAATTTCAAAGTAAGAGGATGGTAAAGCAGGTAGTAAGTTTTTTTCTTCTTTTTCGTTATATATAAAAAGTTTTATGAAAATGGTAATAAACAAGGTCAATAATAGAACCTAACTTAAGTTAGATTTCATATATTTTTATTATGGTAATAAATTATGTACGTGGTTAGACTGGATTAAAAATTAACACATCATGTTTCCTACCTGTTCTTTGGAAACGGCATGAATACTTCAAACAGTAATTTTTCTTTTAGATTAAAATGTAATCCTGTACACAATAAGTGGGGAGGGAAACGCTCTTAGTACAATAATTGTGATGTTTAAAGCACGTATGAAAAGTTTGTTTATTGAAAGGTAGAGTAATGTATTGTTTAATTACAATTTTACGTTAGTGTCGATGCTCAGGAGAACAGAGCAGCAGATCTACGTGGGTTACAAGTCGTCTGCAACGTCGTGCAATCCTCTTCGTTGAAGAAACAATGAACTTTATGAACAATAATAAGGAACAGCGGATGAGGCAATTGCGTGTTCTCACGCATACTCTCGTAGTATCTTCGTCTATGCATTTTGAGATGAACATGAAGCCTCTTAAGTCGACTTGAAGTTGAGATCATCTCTGACTTAGTACATTTTCAACACAGGACAATAAGCTGATAAGAGCATTCATTATACCTAGTGTCTATTCAACACACTTTTGCGGTTGGTTACGGACTGACGAGTGGGGTTGGTGGTAAGGGCCCCGTCCTGTCGAGATGTCATAAGGAGGGATAAAGGGCTCTACATTTCAGTCATTTCACCCTGCAAGAAGGGGATGCTACATTATAGTATAGTAAATGTGTGGTTTTTATAGGGAACATTATAACACATTTTTTTCTACAATTGAATACTACCGTGTAGACAATTAGTGTCTGTCTAAAAGACCTCACCCCTACCCCTTGCGTCCCCCACTGTGTGTTGTCACTAATAATCTACTATTTGATACCAATACCTCGCTATTTGCGGTTGCATTTTCCCACTTCTGGACATCTACAGGCTTGTTTATATGGACGTAACACATTGGTTTTTATTACCCAGTGTAGGTTAAATTGAAAGGTATGAGTAACCAAAAGTAAACCCTCCTAATAAATGACAATGAATGACGAACACATATTTTAAAACCTCATAATACCTGTATCTAGTAAATTTCTAATCTCGACTGTCTATATGCCAATGTGTGATATGAGAACAGGTTTTCGACCATAATTAACTCTTTTAAATGTCAATTTCAGCACTTAACTTAAGCTATCTTGTATTATTTAAATCACCTAACGTGTTATTGAGCGATACCGTTCCTTGTGTTTATAAATAATTTAAGTTATGAGATCAGAAAACTGGTTATTTTGTAGTTCTAGTTCTGGTAAGATTGCTCTTCTTTTCAACCTTCACTAGTTGTCAAAGCCATTTTCGTAGTATTTATATTACAACAGAGAGAAAACGCCAACGAATTCCGCGAACTCAGAACACAATTTCAGTAACAATTCCCAGGACAATGAAATCTGCTATCTACGGGAAGCGAGACAACGTTAGATGCGTGACTACATCTCTTGTCGTAACATATACCGCATTTCTCATCAAAGGGCTGTTTGAACTCTCATGAAACATAATAATTATCCAAATCATAGTTTTTTACCGGTATATATCCTGAATTATACTACTTTACACTTTTAAAACGTAGTTTAAATCTATAATTTATAATTGATATTCGCTCACGTTCGTAAGGCTATAAATATTGGTACGTTTGCTACAATGAAGATTGAAAAATAATTTTCTTCAAATGTGCAACTTAATAGTGCGATTTAGATTGATGTCCATGAAATAGTTCAAATGAATATACTTCTTTCAGCGGAATAGTAAACATTCCAAAAATATATATTGTCTGAGTTTTTAATGATTAACATTTTTTTAAGTACAATTATGAAAGTTTTGATTTAGCCATGAACAAGTATTGCGGTAAAAAATTTATGGATAGCACTACCTCTTTAAACGGCTGAAGAAAAAATACTGAGTTTGAGACGAGGATGCGGCGAGTTGGTTGTTTATGTCTATGCTTCCGATGCTCTGGTACATGTATGGGCTAATACTTTTCGCAAAGAACTCTTCAGGTAACAAGGTGCAGGGAGGGAGTCTCTCTACCAAGTGATTTTCAGGAGACATTATCCGAGGCAGCTGTTTCCGTGAACTTACTTCAGGGACCAGGGTAGTAATAGCTTCACCCTATACATGAAGTGCTTTCGGAAGAATGCAGCGTTATGTGCGAAAATGTTAATGGTATTTGGATTACCTAATGCTTGCACGCTCGTAGAGATGGTATATACGTCGGACAAATAAAACCATATTTAAAATATAAATACAAAGGATTATAACGATTTCCCATGGTTTGCAAGAAAATTTTTAGTGTTTTCTAAACAAAACTCTAGTCTTGTTTTAATAATCACGCTAATAGAATATTATTGATGAACAAAATAATGAAATAGATCTTTATAAACTCAATACAATCTTACTACATACCGTAGTAAAATTACCACAAGGCCTATGCAATTATCAGCTATCATACTCATGTGATGGTATCTAAGAATAATTTATATATTAGTAACGGTAACTACCAAAATTTTTGCGTCTTTGCGTGCTCAACTCTATGGAGATAAGGCAATATTCACCATCATGGATTCGGATAGAGCTTAAGTAGCAAGGATATCGAGCAACAGCAAATCGACTTCTATGTCATCCCGCAGGCCACGACGAAAGAGATTGTTTAATAACAAACAAAGTTTTTTTTTTAACAAAATCAGGCCTGCCTTTTATATTACTATTTAAAAAAACTAATAACAACGATTAAACTCTTGATTATTAAATAATATTTTGTCAAATTATACGTAATAGTAACGAAACATATCGAAAATATGAATAGAAATGCTAGTTATTCCTTAATAACGTATCCAAAAATTTTTGCAGATTTTCGATATTATTATTAGTTTTAGTTATCAAGAAATACATTAATAAACTTTCCTTTGCTAATGCTTTAACATTTGGCCCACAATGCTTGAAAATACTATATTGGCCCACAATAAAGAAACAACGCATGACCAGCTTAGCCAATTAGATAGTTGAAATAAATAATATATCCCAATTGCTTGAAAGTGATGAATCTGCAAATATTACGAGTTCTTCCTGCTTGCAGAAATATATTGGTCACGTCTGTTGTCAGTTTTATAACAATTTTCAAGAAACAAAGGTTTCCCTCTAGTATTGTAGGGTTAAAGTAACATAACCCCATTAGCAGAATCAAATTCAAAATTCAGCATCAAGTTTCTATTGTTTATTTTCATTGAAATGTAGTACACCTAAACAGCTCAATAATTCAATGGCTGAAAGTTTTAAAATTATTGTGGGCGAGGAAAGAAAATAAGAATAGAATATTCTCAACCATTGTATTTATAATCTTTAAATATTAAAGAATGATAAATAACCAAAAAGATTATTGAAGATCGAAGATTAAAAAAAGTTACCGATCAGGTTAGCATAATCTTTATTTAAATAGTAAATTAATTTCCTATAAACTTATCAAATGTTTCAAAGAACTCATGCACAGTATAGTATTTAAAAAATGTAGAAAAATATGTCTTTTAACATATAGCCTTTAAGTTCCAGATAAAATGGAATCCCAAAATTTGAATCCATTGGGATTGATCGTTCGACAATGTTAAAAAGTGGGAAAAAATCGTACACATGTACCGGGCAATTTTGGTTCTTATAAAGTTTGTTTCATAATTGCTTGAAACAAAATAAGATTCGCTGAAATTTAAATAAAAAATAAAACAACAACAAAACTACACATTAAAGAGCCTAAGAGCAAAATTTGTATTGTTTACGGGCACAATTTATACAATCAAAAGCAAAGAGTACATTTGCTCTATATAAGCAAACAACCTGGGTATTGTTCTTTGAACTCGATAGAACAATACTTTCTAAGAAAGAAACTATCATCAGCTACTCTAGTTTTGGTGGAGTTCAAAATGGGAATGTATCGAATGGGTTAATAATGTGAATGATGATAACAGATAATCAGACACATAAATCATAGTTTTATCATTATCAGACAACTAGTTCAAAAGATTTTAAATTGGTTTAATGGTCTTTATGTGGTATCTACATGGCTGACACTGGTTTAATGTTTATATTTGTGTTTGACGTTTGGTTTTAAGTATTTAAATATAGGACAAGTATATTTAGATCTTCATGAAAACTAGACGATCAATTATTTTCTTAAACGAAATTTATCTATCGATTTAAAGAAAAACCAGGTTGTGTGCCTATTCGATACAAATTAGCTCACTGCTTCTCCTAATATTTTAATATGAGATAATTCTAGAAATTAGAGGAATGATGAAAGGGTGTCGAAGCAATGGTTGGTCAACCTATATTGTAAAGTAATTAGAAGTAAAGAATGGCTCAATTAAAATTTTAGTTTTAAAGTTTTTATACCAGATGATGAATGGTTCCACAGTAAAATATGTTGTTCACGGTATGTGCAACTTGGTTGAGGATATTAACACAGTTTCCACATAACGTACACATGTGTTCAGCTTTTTGGGACGTTTAAATTGCTGGACAGAAGATGTGCAATACATGCTTGATAAGCATTAAATACTAGATGATACTAACATGATACATGATGATTAAATACTAGCTTTTATATCAAGATATTCGGTATACCCTTACATCTAAAACAATCGACGGTGTTTCATAGCTTCAATTGTATGAATTTTGCAGTAAAAATATAAATCTATTTTTGTTCCCTAATATTCAAATTAAAATGTACATAAAGTTAAAAAAATATATGTATTTAAACAAAATTTTTATTTTGCGCAACCACTAAAGCTTCCTCATGGATGTTTTACTAATTTTACCGTGTAAAGTATTTATGTACAAACCCCATAAATGCATGCAAACTCATTTAAACATTTTGTATTTTATTATATTTGTCTTACCCAATCTAAATTTCACAGCTATGAATAAATTAGTTCACGCTATGTAAACTAGTCACATAGTTTGCCGTGGTACCAAAACAAACAGGAGAGTGTAGTTAAGAAGTTTTGTACTTCACGACTCATCTTTATTGTTAAGTGCGAAAACGTGTTTAGAAAACGGGTCAACAATTTACTCCTCGTGTCTGAGCTCGAGAAGGAAGATATGTATCGTTTCGAAGCATGAAGGTAAGTTTTCCTCCGAACTTGAAGGAACTTGTCGAACATAAATTAGTATCTCATGAAAGTTCCTCTAATTTGATACTTTGTCTAGACGTGACGCTTGAGTATAGCTCTGTTGAGGAACTGTTACTTATTTCAAAACTAACGAAGTTCTTAAAGATTTATAACGTTAAAATTGCTTATAATTGCCATTAAAAATTCATACCGCTATATTTTAATAATGGAAATTCGTATTGAGTCCTTTCAAGATTCATACAGTTTTATATGACAATCGAAATTTTGTACTGTATTCTTTAGGCCGAATTATTTATTCCATGAGAAACAGGACCCGTACTTCTCTATCTGGTTATCAAGTTATAATTTCCTAACATTCTGTGAAAAAGTGCAAGATTTATTTTTGTCAGAACCTAATTTCTTTTTAAAATATGCGTTATTTATTGGAAAACATTATATTTTATTTTTTATAAAAATTAAATAAATAGTAATATTTTTGTTCGATAAAGACTCTATCTGATTGAAACTTCTTTTTTCAGCTGTCTAGTTTTATTTGAATGCAATTAATTCATGGTAACTTCTTCTTCAAGAACAACCAAAATAACTATGACACAGATTAAGAGATTCCGCATGTTAAAATATACTTGTACTTAGCAATTGATTAATAATGATGGAATAACTTCAGTATTATACTTCAATATGATAATGAACTAAAATAGTAGGTTCATGTGGACATTATACTATAGAATAATAATACATATGTTATTAGTAACTTTCGTTTTTTTCCTTTCGTTATGTGGACGATAAGAATTTTGTATGCTGCAAAATAAACACGGAGGTTTTCTAAAGCATTCTTACATGTACCTATTAATTAATAAGTTTTAGGCATTCTACTGACATTAATATTACACGGATTGAATTGTTTCAAACTGGTATGACAGTCTGTAAGAGAACGCTGCCACGGTTCTGTATGTTTTCAACTAAACCCTTCACCAATCCCGAGCAGAGTGTACACGATCTGCAAGGAGTGATCAATCACTGAGGAGGTTGTAGATTGTAAGGAGAGACAACTAATGTATCTGATCCTCTACGTGGCTAGACAGGCTTGTAGTGGCTTCTCGTTCATCCCTATCCGTTGCATGTCGTTCACAATATCCGCAGCAAAGAACATGAGATTTTTAACTATTGATTGATTATATGTATAGTACAGTGCCTTTACAAATACTTTTACAATGTAGAAGTTAAATTTTCTGGGAATAAAGTTTTTTTTCTTTTCTAAATGTATTCTCAACATTATAAAACATAGTAAACACGTAAGCCTTATGAAAACCTAAGGAGTTTTTACAATTACTTTATAGAATTAAATATGTTATAATTAAAAAATTAATTTTCGGTTCTTGATATTGGGGTTTCCAAATATAAACATGTTAGTTTTCTTACGTACAAAAGTAAATTTGTGACTTTAAAGTGCGGAAAATATGTTGAAAGGTGTATATTTCTTAGCTTTGATTTTATAAACCAAGACGTGGTGTCTTGATATTTTATTCAATGAAGGTACTTTATATCCTCCTATAACCCCATTAGTGATATCTTTGTAGGTAGAATGGTGTGAGGTATCTTGCATATGCTTTAAATGTTAAATAAACAGATTTTTTAGGAAGTGAGGAAGATGTATCATAGCCCGAGATCTTTTTTGAAGCCACCCATCATTGTACATGACTATGCTACACTAAGCAAATTATTTGTCTGTTGCAGTGTTAAAAAAAAAGTAATGATCTAGTACTATAAGATAGAGTTAGGGTCTGTCTGTCTAACCCAAGCCTAGACTCATATCTCGGATAGACGACTTTCTTGTGTTTTTAACAGCCGATGACTAAATTATACATCTTTCGCACGCATTTATTCTCAAATTGGTATTTTGGTTTGTAGTATATATATTTTTATTGAATTAAGTAATGTAAAATTGTATTTGTACAAAACAACAGTAATACTATTATTAGTAAATTTTCCATTTGTTGACGGTAGCACGACGTTTATCGAGAAACCACAGGCTTGCCTTGGTCGTTTGATAGGCTAGACCATAGTTTTAATAATATTGAGGATTGTAGTTAAGAAACTCGACACTTCTACGTTACAAGTGACAGTCAGCCAAGAGAATCATCTAAATATAATAACGTAATAGGTTATTAATATTAAATATACTTACTAAATTAATATTAAATATACTACTAAGTTTAATTAACACAAGGGCTAATAGAGTTAAGAGTAATTTATTCCTTTTCCTTCCCTGACGATTTTTGCGTCGATTAAACGCAACAAAAATTTGGGTTTTGTTCGTCATTGATGACAAATTATTGCAATTTTGTTATATGCTATATTTAACTATATACTCGTGATATCTGCCGTCCTGCCTGCTTCACACCTAGCTCTTTTAATTAGTAATTTAGTAAAAACTCCAAAAAATCATACAAATATGCTACTTACCGATCGATGATAACTCTGCTGTAGGACACCGACGGCGGATATACGAGTACCTGACCCTGAACCCTGTCACTGCTCACGTGTTACAAACTATCCTCGCCGAGCTGCTATATATAAAGAGAAGCAACAATTTAATTTATTATATGTTTATCTATGAGAGTTGCATAAAAGTTTTTGATGTCTCTTAACTTTGGAATAAAGCTATTTTGGTGTTAATTTTCTCTTTAGCTTTTAGAGAAATTACCTCAAAGCTTATTTTAATATTGACCGGGTTTTCTTCTACGGCTCCGGCTTCACTGATCTTTAATATAAGATATTTGGGATTCTCTCTAACCGCTATATAATGGATATTGTAAGATATGAGGTAAGTTGTGACACCACACAAGATTGTGCAGCCAATGTTACACGTGACTCTACTACCGATGGCCTGAGTCTCAAGATGTACTGCAGAGTAATTTCAAATTTATTTTTTCTATCAAAAGATATTTGTGTCCTATACGTCTTCATGCTATGTGAAAGGCAGCCTTAAATAGAAATAAAAATTTTAATTTTCAGGTATTTATCAGTGTATTGACAAGGAATATTTCTTGTGTGATTTTGCTTGTTTGCAATGATTTTATCAAATTTACTTTGTCAGTTTTGTCTACTATATAATAATAAATGTCTTAACAACACAAAAACAAAAATGTACATATAATAATAAATATATCATAATAGTACGTACCCTTAACTAATTGCATTTGTTTCTAGATACTCCCAATAGATTTTTGCCTCTTTTGTCCATGACGGTATCTTTAATGTAGCTTCCGATCTTTTGTATAATCTGCCTGACTACCCCTGTCAACAGACATATAGGATAATGTAACATGAGCACATAGGATCGTCCTAAAAACACAAAGAAGGATTGTGGATTAAGATTGAGTTTATCCTACGGCTATACAAGAGAAGTACCTGCAATTTAGAACAAAGCTCTTTCGTTCAGACTATTTGGGTCTTTGCCTGTACTCTGGACAGTGTTTTGCGGCAATTAGAGACACCAAGGATATGAACTAAGCACAAAATCGTTTTGCAACTACTGAAGTATAGCTAACTCTAATATGGGTACTTAGGAGTAATTAGTTCTGTTACACTGTAAACAGCGTTAAAATTTGTGTAGGAGCAAAGTTGAGGAACTATGACAATATTCCAACTCTGGCAACTTTCCTAATGCGTTAAGAGGATTTTTAAATTTCGGATCCATACAATAGGATAGCACCGCGGAGCATTTGGCTGAATACTCTCATAAAACCATAGACTCGAAAACATTAAACAATATATTGTGTGATGACTTCGTTAAACATGTTAAGTATCAGTTAAGAAGTTAACGATCGGTAAATTGTTGATCCTGGATTAAACAACATTTGATTCATCTAAATAGGTAGTGTATATTATATACTACCTATTGAAATAAATTTTTATTTTTGATACATAGATTCTTTTTAATTGTACTATATTAATATATATATGAGTCTCCAATAATTTTTTACAATGTAAAATATTAGGTGAAATAGAAAAGGTAATGTTTACATTAAAAACACAAATTGAATGTAATAAAAATGTAATAATCTTTGATTATTTTAATAACAGTTTTTTATTGAATAATCACTAATTCTCAGAAGTAAATATAGGTCAAGTAGTCACTTTAGAGACGAGCGAAACAGAATTAACTTGCATGACTCCATAAGTAACGGGTGTAATATTGTCACAGTCTACTTCCCTTCTTGATATTTAGAGAAGGGATTTGAATACATTATTTCATGAAAGAACTAAATTGAATATTTTAAAAATACTATACGCATGTGGAGGCATTGTGAGGAAAGACTAACAGATAAATGCACGACCCCACGGCTCCACAGGACAGTTATGCTCTATACTATAATTCGAGAGGGCATAAAGTCCTTTGTTTTAGCAAATTTTAAAATAAATTATATATTTATTTATCTAAATAGGTTAAGATCTAGGTAAAATCTTTTTGTAATAAATATGCTTATTTAACCCCCAAAAAATATATGTTCTCCAATAATATAATTATTAATATATTGATTTTTATAACTACAAAACCCTTATAAAAGTTTTTATTCGTTGAGTATCTTAAATAAATTTTTTAATTATTAAATTATAGAGTTTTTAAGTGCAATAAATGAAGTAGGTGAATGCAAGGAATATCTTAAAGAGAAAATATAAAAAAGAAGTACAAAATTGTGAATTTGGATAGTATAAAAGGCAAATACGGGTTTAAAATACCTGCGGAGTTAGTAAACTACAAAGTGCATCTGTCCTAGACGACAAAAGATCAATGAGATGAACAAAATAGATAATTTACACTTAGTTGTCACTGTAAAAAATTGAATACAAGATAAAGAACGTTTTTGTATCAATTTTGTAGAATAAACTATTTTCATTGTATTTACGAGATAATTTGAAAATATTTATGATTTTTGAGTTGTTCCTTTGTTGACTGTAGCAAATTTTTATCGGATTTACGAGGATTTTAATTTTAATTTAAATATTAGTCAATTGTTTTCTTAAATAATTTTTTAGATTTTTAAATATTTTTATAGAAATCTTATGGAACACACAGCTTTGTAAAGGAAATTTTCTGTTGGATTATTTATGAATTTTTAAACAGTATTTTACATTGATTTACTGTTGGCTCCTAAAGAATGGTTAACAGTTGCTTTGTACAGGAAATTTTCTGTTGGATCATTTATGAATTTTTAAACAGTATTTTACATTGATTTACTGTTGGCTCCTAAAGAATGGTTAACATATTTGCTGTTGGATATTTATGGTTTTTATAGTAATTTACATTGATTGACTTTTGGCTCCAAAAGCGGGCAAGGTATTTGGAGATCCAACAACACTCAATCATACGTGGTTACCCATAGGCTTTAACATAGTACAAAAGATTATTGGTCGGGATATTATGTTGGTATTTTTTATTCGAACCACTTTAAAATGACTTTTAACAGACATAAATAATATCGAGATGTTTTTCATCCCTCCACGAGAAATTTTAAGCATTTAAAATATTAGGATGATGTATTTTTTAATCAGACCTAAATATAGCGCCAGAATATAAAATTTGAAATTTTTCATTGTGTTTTTCAGTAATTCACTTCGGTAATGATATAATACCAAACGTATGAAAATCACATGTTTCTAGTAACTTTTTTTATTAAATTAAAGTACTATAGACTATACTGCAAAAATATAAAATAAACCAATCGTTCCAGTCCCCTTACTTGTATATGTAGTAAAAAGAACCCGTTATTATCTTAAACCGTTTTTCGTTGGACCTGATTGTAAGCTGATTGTGGCTTAAAGGTCTGCTTAAAATTCATTTCACTCTTCATAGTATAATGAAAAAGTTATGTTACTTTCCTCGTACTCAAAAATGGTACGTATATTCAATGTATGTTACCATAATGGTATTTAAAAATTCAAAATGTCATTCCAAAAGAAATCTATTTCTTTACGTTAAAATCTATTGCCAGCATTCCGACACATTAGCTGTTATAAAACTATTTATTTAATGTTACCAGGCTTTGTAATAGTTATTTAGTTGTTCTGCAGGAATACACCTTCCACTGGCCATCATATGGCACTCATAAAATAAATAGGGATTTTCTGAAATATACCACTAAATATATGCGGGAAGTGAAAGGAAGAGTGTAACAGCTGTTGTGTGGGATCTCCTCAATCATATTAGCGTTCCCCAGCTGGGAGTAACAATGTTCTCAGATTTTATACACTTGACCTGTCAGGAACATGCCTGGTGAGTGGGCAGTGAACACTGTTCACATTAATCAGTAAGGGTGGAACAGTGTTAAGTAAAGATTACAATATGTGTGGCTTTACAAACTATTATCGCTTTTCAGTGCTAAGTTTTAAATACATAAGAAAATATTTGGAAAATTATTCAACATACAAGTCCATGGCAAATTGTAAGTCTATAGGTTAGTCATTTTCAAGATATCTTGTTGATTGAAAGGCGAAGATTAATTTAATTCATTTCCAGACTCTCGAGGGATCGGCTTTGCTAAGGCTCAGTCAAGAACAATATTATAATACCGGTTACAAAATTAAGCATCAAAGTGCAAGTCTTCAGCTTGCGCGATTTCAAATATGAGTTTTCGTTTGTAACAGTTCATAAGGGCTACATTGTTTGATTTGTTTCGCTACAATCGTAAACAAAGCTACGTGAGGCTCCATTTTCTTGAGTTTTCCTGTTATTGGCATTATAGAGAATAGGATTAGATTGTTTACGAGTAAATTGACTAAATTGATCTACCTTTACTTTATAGAAGGAATTACTCTGTCTATGGTCACTGTAAGCGAGAAACACATTTTTGGATTAGCTTTTTCTCATGGATAATATTTAATCATTAGCCCTTTGACGTGGTTTAACGTTCATATGGCGCCAGCCACGCAATTCAGGTGAATTGAACAGCAACAGCGGGTGGCTTAAGTGAGCTATTTGCACGTGAGAGATATCAAGTCAGAATAAAAACAAATATAACATTTAGCAACTATAGACAAATGGATTTGCAAAGTAATCTACACCTAGCATAACTAAAGATGCGTGTCGTTTTTACAGTTAAAATGTATCAATGCTCTAGGTCTGTAAAGTTGTAATCCCTAAAATAGCTTACCCAATTTTTTTCATGTATATCGTTAGTTCTCACGAATATTCGTTAGTTAAGCAATATTAACAACTACCCTAGTTTAAATCATAATAATTAGATTTCTAAATATAAATCTTTGTTCTTTGTCAGTTCCTGTAATTTCACATTACAAAGTTATTATATCAGTAATATAAACAAACAGGCTTTACAGGCTTTATTCAATGAGAAAGCCAACTTCGCAGCATGAAAAATACCTAGCTTTCCCACATTAAACCAAGAATGATAAGTCCATATCGGAATATATATGTATATATATATATATATATTATTATATCGTTAGTTCCTTTTTGTTCCTAATACATCCACCATTATTTCAAACATAATAATCAATGTGGGTAAACTAACTACACATAGTGAAAAAGTTTTACTCACTATAAAATGTAATAAATCGGTTTACGGATATATCGTTAATTCTTAGTTAGTTTTATTTAGTTTCCAAGAAAAATTAGTCTAGTTATAGTTTTAAAATACTCATTCAATAGGTGAGCCAACTTCACAAAATGAAATCCAACCTATTAAATTAGATCGTAATTATTACTTTTTTGCAATTTATATCAATATTAAAAACAGTTACCCGTAGCAACACAACATTTCCATATGGAAACATTAATATGTTCAGTAATCCTACTGTGTTCATTTCACACTTTATTATATGCACTTTATTATACGCCTTAATTGGCTTCTCAAACGACTGTTTAAACTGAAAGTATATTTTATTTTAAGGAGATATATTGAAGATTAATAAAAAATTCTAAATCACCACAGGCTGTTCATATATTTTATATTTTATGGACACACAGTACAAAAACAGGATTGCGACTGTCAATCCTAATTTCACGTCCAATTTTGGGATACATTGAATGTTTTATTAAAACATTGCAATGGCAGTTTTTTTTTTTTTAATTAAACTACCAAGACTGAAGTCTCTGTTACTTAATATTGATTCCAACAAGTTATTAAGATGAGTTTTGGATAATGTTACATTATTTGGACTAAACGTTTTATCGTCCATAAAATTAAAACTGAACAGTTAATTCTAGTATGTTCCATATTGTAATAGTGAGCACTTTAAAGGTTCTATCATATCTAAAATGTTTAAGAACTAACACTAACCGGCATCTAATTTAAGGTAGTAGAACCGTAAAACACTTTAGAAGCGTACATTTTCCAGCTGTATCATGTACGTAACTGCCATCACCGGTACAGCGTATCAATAAACCCTATCGAAGTTCTGCCATCCATGAAATAACTTTGATCTCCAACCTCTAGACTACTGGGGGCCGTCATCTTTATTAACTTCAGTGTATGTTGCGCATAACTTATTTATACAAATATATTGAGTTAAACCTAAATATGACTACTAAGGTGAATACTGAATTATAGTAGCCTATATTTGTGTCAATATGAGTGTGAAATATTTTGAAAGGTCATGTGCTTGATCGTGTCATTTAAATAGTGCACACAAAATTTGCGTTTATGAAATGCTGAGCGGTAAGTCGATAAAGGCCAGGTTTGCTTAATTGCTTATAAATAAATAGTTGTGCAAATAGTGCACAAATAGTTATTTCCCTAAAAGCACATGCATTCAAATAAACGGTTAACTAAGGAAGACAGTACTGTACTATGTATGACTTATTCTATGTATGTATGTACTTATTCTGACCTGGAAAAACAAACGGTAAAGTTCGAAATATCAATTTATAGACATTATACACAGTTGTACTATAAAAAAATCCGTATGCTCTGAAAATGCATATTAATATTACAAAAACAATGTAATGTGGAATGTATAAGCTTCGGTAGAAGTGAACCCTAAAAACATTTTTTTAGCATGGGAAAAACTTTAAAAAACTGAGTTAACTAGGCGTTGAAACCTTAGAGTTAAACAGCGTTTTATAGTTGTCAAGCTTACGCATCAGAGATTTCAGAATGTCTTTCCATTCAATAGACCACGATTTCCCGTTTACTTTATGTCATAAAAACTGATGGTAATCGATGACAGCCAGTTTACTCTCCACAACGATGCCTAAATATCTCGTTTCTGCATCCTCTATCTCACAAGTCACTTGTAACAAAAAATGTATTAGTCAAAAAAATTAAGGGTAAATATTGAAACAAAAACTACAACAACAACGAAATAAATTGCATTTACATCGAAATCTGAGTACTCCTTTATAATATAAGTCGAACTGTTTCTAGTACCACTTATTATTTTACCCGTTACCCCTCCCCCTTCGCTATTTTAGTCTTATCTTGAAATAGATCCGTAGTTTCTCTGTAAGCCTTAGAGTCGGTATTTAATACCGACGTTTTGTTTTTTGAAGCAAGCTCCTAACACTCTATGATGGTCATTTATTTGTATGATACAGTAAAAGAAAATTTAAATTCATTAACTTAATTGAAAATACCAAAAAACATGCTCAAATAGTATGTTTAAAACAAAATGCATTTGATTTATTATAAAGAT
Organism: Homalodisca vitripennis; assembly: GCF_021130785.1. Classification (NCBI taxonomy): domain Eukaryota; kingdom Metazoa; phylum Arthropoda; class Insecta; order Hemiptera; family Cicadellidae; genus Homalodisca; species Homalodisca vitripennis. The sequence goes on along the minus strand of NC_060211.1, from coordinate 145,893,155 downwards.
TAAAGTTTTTATATCAAATACTTCTATAGTATCTTCCTCTAGTATTCTAAACCATACACACCATCACAAATGCACATATACAAGGTAATACACCCACCCACATGTCGCGTAACAGGTTTCGCTCACATTGCATACAAAATTTCAAGTTTATATGCTCTCATTCCATTAGGTTACATGTGTCACTATGTTACATAACAAAATTTCACACAATTTTATTTACTTTGATTAAACATTTATTCATCCTGCGAGTACCAGTTTAAAAACTTTTACTAATGTTCATTCAAATTCCGTGGAGGAACGTTCTTGATGATCAATGACGATGTTGCTTTTATAGAAAGGAATCTCAATGCAAAATATCATTTCTATATTTATTTTTGTTCTCGAGATATTGTGTAGGCAGACATATAGAAATGAACTGTTTTCATCCCCCGAGTAATAAGTTTTTACTAGTTTGGCGTATTTTATTGACTATTAATTATAGCTGACAATGAGGTTGTGGGAACTTTATTATATATCACCGTGTAAAAACGATTTTTTTATAAAATTCTGGCCAGAAAAGCTTATAGTTTCAACAGTGTTATTTCAAGTTTTTCAGAACTGTTTCTACACGATCCTTGCGTCGATAATAGTACACCTTGGATAGTTCATATGTAAAAGCGAGAGGATATTAAAAAAATATTTTCTTCATATTTCATAATAATTATTTTACAGAAAATAAATTTTCTGATGATTTTATAATAAATATAAAGCTGACTGTGAACGCTGGTACTGCTGTACAGATTGAGTAGAAAAAGTGACAATCACTGAAATGGGTTAACCTGTCCACTGAGAATAATTGCTGTCTTGCAAGATCGGTTTACAGTTGACTTGTGGCCAATACCGGCAGTATTACATACTCTCATTGCTCTCTTGACAGACCATTTCACGATTTATTTACTCTGAATTATTGTCCACGTTGGATGTTCGATGTCTCACTTCACTACGTTGACTATTTCTTAATTAACACTCTTAACAGTTTCACGAAAAAGTTTTGAAATATATTGCTAGGTTTTTTATAAAGAAAAATGTACTGAAAATAAATAATATTTTAGATAGAAGTAGTGAAAAACGTTAAATTAACCTATACAGTAAGTGTAAATTAAGGTTTCTAAATTTTTAATTTTATGATTAAATTATATAAATTATTCTTACAATATTTCATAGACCAAGCGTAAGCAAAGCTTCGGCTGCAGGCCAGTCTCATAGTTCTATTTCTATTTGTTGACGTCCACAATATGTAAAAAAATAAGAAATAATGTCACAGGCTACAGGTTTTTTTAAATATTGTCTACTTAAAACTCAAATAAGAAGATACCTTTTTGATTAGATCAATTGTAATATCATATGTAAATATTTAACATTACAATTTTTAAAACTCTTTTTGGATTTCACAGCAAAAAATTACAACGGTAAAAGCCAGAAATATTAATTTTGTCTTAATTAATATCTGTATCTCCTATAATTACTAGTATCTCACCTCTCTTTGGGCTCAAACGTACTGAAATAAAACAATAAAAACATTTGTAATTAAAAAGCAACTATGTTTGGTTTAATAGGTTGCCCCTACACACGGTATGAGATCAAATATTAGTAATTATCGTAACGGTTAAAATATAAACAATCTAAACATTTAAACGTGTTACTCTAGATGGTTCAAAAATATCTCACAATGAATAGCTGGCCTCTGAATTTCAAAGTAAGAGGATGGTAAAGCAGGTCGTAAGTTTTTTTTCTTTTTCAATATATTTAAATTTAGGTATGAAAACGGTAATAAACAAGGTCAAAAATAGAACCTCACTTACGTTAGCTTACATATTTTTTTATTATGGTGTTTAATTATTTACGTTTTAAGACGTGTTTAAAAATAAACACATCGTGGCTGGTATCTGTTCTTTGGAGGTGGCATGAATACTTCAAATGGTTGTAATTTTTCCTTTTATATTTTAAACGTAATCCTATAAACAAAACGTGAGGGGGGAAACGCTTTCAGTACAATTTTAATGGTACAAAAGTAGGAAAGTTGTTGAATTAAAAGGGAAAGGAGTGTATTGTTTAATTACAATTCCACGTTAGTGTCGATGAACAGAATAACGAAGGAGCCGATCTCCATGAGTTACTAGTAGTATGTAACGTCGTGCAATTGTCTGCCAACGCGCGGCGCGACGGTAACATGCCAGAGTGATTGTCAAACGGCTGATTGGTGCTTTCGCTGCCTTTCCTGAAAGAAGCAATTAACTTATGATCAATAATAAGGAAAAGCGGATGAGGCAATTGCGTGTTCTCACGCATACTCTCGTAGTATCTTCGTGTATGCATTTTGAGATGAAACATGAAGCCTCTAAGTCGACTTGAAGTTGAGATCGTCTCTGACTTAGTACATTTTCAACGCAGGACAATAAGCTGATAAAAGCATTCATTATACCTAGTACCCATTCAACATACCTATGCGGTTGGTAACGGACTGACGAGTGAGGTTGGTGGTAAGGGCCCCGTCCTGTCGAGATGTCATAAGGAGGGATAAAGGGCTCTATATTTCAGCCATTTCACCCTGCAAGAAGGGGATGCTATGTTATAGTATAGTAAATGTGTGGTTTTTATATGGAACATTATAACAAAGTTTTTTTCTACAATTGAATACTACCGTGTAGACAAGTGTCTGTCTAAAAGACCCCACCCCTACCCCTTGCGTCCCCCACTGTGTGTTGACACTAATAATCTACTATTTTATACCAATACCTCGCTATTTGCTGTTGCGTTTTTCCACTTCTGGACATCCACAGGCTTGTCCATATGAAAGTAACACATTGGTTTTTACTACCCAGTGTAGGTTAAATTGAAAGGTATGAGCAACCAAAAGTAAACCCTCCTAATAAATGACAAAATTATGACTAACATATATTTTAAAACCTCATAATACATGTATCTAGTAAATTTTAAATCTAATCTCGACTGTCTATATGCCAATGTGTGATATGAGAACAGGTTTTCGATCATAATTAACTCTTTTAAATGTCAATTTCAGCACTAAAACTAAGCTATTTTGTATTATTTAAATCATCTAACATGTGTTATTGAGCGATACCGTTCCTTGTGTTTATAAAGAATCTGAGTTATGAGATCAGCAAACTGGTTATTTTGTCGTTCTAGTTCTGGTAAGATTGCTCTTCTTTTCAACCTTCACTAGTTGTCAAAGCCATGTTCGTAGTATTTATATTATAACAGAGAGAAAACGCCAACGAATTCCGCGAACTCAGAACACAATTTCAGTAACAATTCCCAGGACAATGAAATCTGCTATCTACGGGAAGCGAGACAACGTTAGATGCGTGACTACATCTCTTGTCGTAACATATACCGCATTTCTCATCAAAGGGCTGTTTGAACTCTCATGAAACATAATAATTATCCCAATCATAGTTTTTTTTTTACCGGTATATATCCTGAATTATACTACTTTACACTTTTAACGTAGTTTAAATCTATAATTTATAATTGATATTCGCTCACGTTCGTAAGGCTATAAATATTGGTACGTTTGCTACAATGAAGATTTAAAAATAATTTCCTTCAAATGTGCAACAAGGAAATAGCTTAATAGTGCTATTTAGATTGATATCCACGAAATAATTCGAATTAATATACTTCTTTGCGCTGAATAGTAATATTCAAAAAGATATATTGTCTGAGTTTTAATGATTAACATTTTTTTAAGTACAATTATGAAAGTTTTGATTTAGCCATGAACAGGTATTGCGGTAAAAAAATTAATGGATAGCACTACCTTTTAAAACGGCTGAAGAAAAAATAATGAGTGTGAGACGAGGATACGGCGAGTCGGTTGTTTATGTCTATGCTTTCGATGCTCTTGTACATGTATGGGCTAATACTTTTCGCAAAGAACTCTTCAGGTAACAAGGTGCAGGGAGGGAGTCTCTCTACCAAGTGATTTTGAGGGGACATTATCCGAGGCAGCTGTCTCCGTGAACTTACTTCAGGGACCAGGGTAGTAATACGAGCTTCACCCCATACATGAAGTGCTTTCGGAAGAATCCAGTGTTATGTGCGAAAATTTTAACGGTATTCGGATTACTTAATCCATGCCCATGAGACAGGCTCAAACTCGTAGAGATGGTATATACTTCGGACAAATAAAACCATATTTAAAATATAAATACAAAGGATTGTAACGATTTCATAATGGAAAACCCATGGTTTGCAAGAAAATCTTTAGTGTTTTCTAAACAAAACTCTAATAGTCTTGTTTTAATAATCACGCTAATAGAATATTATTGATGAACAGAATACTTCATAAAATCTTAAATAGATACTTAAATAGATCTTTATAACTCAATACAATCTTACTACATACCGTAGTAAAATTACCACAAGGGCTATGCAATTATCAGCTATCGTACTCATGTGATGGTACCTAAGAAAACTTTATATATTAGTAACGGTAACTACCAAAAGTTTGGTAACTTACTCGTTATGCTAGAATAGATACAAAAACAATTAATTTTAACGTTTCGTAATATATTTATTTTTTAAAGCGTATAAATTTAAATAAACCTCCTTAAAAATCTAATGGTTCGAGGATTCTTAATTGCGTCTGGCGTGCTCAACCCTCAGGAGATATGGCAATATTCACCATCATGGATTCGGATAGAGCTTAAATAGCAAGGATATCGAGCAACAGCAAATCGACTTCTATCTCATCCCGCAGGCCACGACGAAAGAGATTGTTTAATAACAAACAAAGTTTTTTTAACAAAATCAGGACTGCCTTTAATAATACTATTAAAAAAAACTAATAACAACGATTAAAACTCTTGATTATTAAATAATATTTTGTCAAATTATACGTAATAGTAACGAAACATATGGAAAATCAACAAAACATAAACTTAAATTTAGACTCGAGGTTCCGCTATCCACTACCGGGAGATAGTGTCATTAGTTCTTCCAACAGATTCTAGATCGGCGGCCGAGCTGTGGAGACGTACTAACGGTCCATCGCCTCACCTCGGTTCACCTAGAGCTCAATTTTACATTTATTTAATGACCAATCGGAATAGAAATCCTAGTTATTCCTTGATAACGTATCCTAAAATTTTTTTTAGATTTTCGATATCATCATTAGTTTTAGTTATCAAGAAATACATTAATAAACTTTGCTTTATTAATGCTTTAATATTTGAAAAATGTATAGCAAGACAAAATAGAAGACAAACAAAAAACAGATTAAATTTTTATTAATCATATCTTTAAAATGAGATACCCTCCATAATTCTACGATCCAAGACGAGGCTTCCAAATAACATGGTGGGCTAAAACAACACTTTTATACATTTTTACAACATTTTAGCTAAGTACCGGACTGTCCTTTCAAACTTTTTAACTCCTAAAAACATTTTAACCCCGTCAGAGTTCTGACATCATAATATACTATTTAGTGATACGCTCCTTTATTACTAAACGACAAATTCTAAAACATTCCATAAATATCAGAAGAGTGACATATATCTACAATGCTCAGTTGGTGGTCAAGCCTTGTGTGAAACTGAAGTTTATCATTAAAAATTGAAAAAGTTCTGTAGCATATTTCCTTCGGTCGATAAAAAAGTGAAAAAAACATAGTTTTGCAATGATCAAATTTGTTATAAAAATACCAAAAACATAAAGTGCAACTGTCTTAAGGTCAATGACCGCCACAATGGTGACTACATCGTGAAGGTAGAGTTTAATGATCCAAGAGAGAACCCGCTGAGATGGAAGATATTGGAGTATTGCCGCTATTATACCTGCAGTGTGAGAATGTATTTGGCAGTCCCAGATTTTCTCACTTAGAAATTATTTTATTGATATTCAACTCCGTAGAAAACGCCTCTTCTTATGGAAATTTTAATAATTACAATCTCTTTCAGTGAAGTCTATATACATAGTAATATGTATATTTTTAGAGAGAAACCACCTTATGAAAGTAACATTTTTATTACGCTCCACAGAAAGAAATCCGGAGCATGAAATCAAAAAATGGTATCCTGAAGACACTACATGTTGGACTATGCAAGATAACTAAAGCTTTGAAAGTCCTCATAATAGGAAGGATCTAATTTACCGTTACAGAGTTCAGAATGTTCAGAATCCCAAATGATTTCCGATTTCCGGTTAGTTTAAAAGTTTTTAAATTAAATCTATAATTTATAATGGTTTGTGCCATGGAATATATTTAGTTTTAAAGAAATCAATTGAGATTGAATGAAAAGTCTAATATTTTTCCATTCCAGAAAAATATGACATATTGGTAGAGATTAGCGATGATAAAGAGTATAACCTTACAAATATCATTGCTTTGTCTTTTTTAAGTGTTGAAATTATTACATTACAATTATTACAACCGTAAGTTCCCAGGCTTGTTCATGTTTTTCATAGATAATACAGGTTATAATTTGCTGTAACATCAGAGTTCGGCACTTCAATGTTGCAAGGCACGTTGTGAATTAACTTTCTGTAAAGCCCAAAAGACAGTAATTTCAGCTCACTTATTTGTATCTTGATTAAATTATAGTGTATAATGTAGTCTTTAGTAAAAATAGATATCTCTAATTTATTTTGACAAACGTACAATAACGGCTAATTTACGTTAAAACAAACTATACTTATATATCAGTTAAAAATGTACTTACATGTTTATTCTTAGATAAGCAAACATACAATTCACAAAAGAAAATCTGTGAATAAAGTAAATCTTGTAGTAAAAGCATTTTTCAAAACATAATTTTTTACGCCGTCCAAGAGAAAAAGTAAAGAGCAGAAGGATCTTTGGGCTCTTTCTGGAGTGATATAATCCTGGATGGTTAATTTTGGGGAGAGAAACCGGGTTCTGTCAAGATTTTGTAACGAGAAAGTATTTTGGGAATTAATATCAATCAATCTTGTGTCTTTGAAAGAATGGGAAGCCAGCTCGGTATCAGCATCTTCAGTCGAATCAGAAAGTTTCTGGTACATCCTTATGTCTAGGTTATAAACAGCCCTCATCCTTAGCAGATTTAGGACCTGTCCTTATTACTTCCCATGTAACATACATCAATTTGTCCAATGTCACATCTTTCATTGTACAACTGAAGAAAATCCGATTTGTACTGTCAGCAGTTGGTTGAGAATGTAATCAAGAAATCAATATCTTCGCGGAACAATTTTCCACTACCGAATAAGAACAAAAACCCCAACAATGTGAACTAAACAGAGTGTGTACATTCCTTATAACGCATTGTGGAAAGAATGTATTTATCACTCCTCAAAAATATCACAAAATCTAGTATACAATATTTTATTTGCTTAATAAGAACACGAATGTAAGACTTTTGACTTTATTGTATTAGAATGTACTTATATATTATTCATTAAAATTATATCTCTTTAATTTTTTCCATTTTTATATAGCATAAATTCAAATTATTTCAATTTAATCGTATAGTGATTTATTTCAAATTTATTCAAGTGCATATTTTTGTGATAAAATACAATCTCCATACAAAAATAAATATAATACTGCAACGAGTTACAAACAAAGTACAAGAATAGTTTTAAACAGTTACTGGAATGTGTCTATTCTACTAAGTTCTACATTCATTAAATTCTGTGTTATAAGTTGAAATTATTTTTAAGAATATCCCAATATTACAGAACATTTAAGTATAAAGAATTTAAAAATGAGTGGACATAGGCAGAAAAAACGTGTCTGTAATCACGAGTCCCTTCCAAAACATTTTAGACTAATTGTAATTTAATACAAACCAACACGGTAAAAATATTATAGCCTGATACATTAAGGCAAAGAAAAACTAAAGTTGAATCTCCAAACTTGAAAACATTAGGATTAACCTGCAACAACTCTCTCAGACTACAAGATATCCGCAAGCGCTACAGTTAAATATAACTGAGAGTATTTCTACAAGGTTTGTGCTGGTTTATGCAGATCCAGGACTTTTAATTAAACAAACTTTTCGTTGATCGTCAAACTTATTGTTTTTTTTTAACTCAGTGGTTATCAGATAGGGGCAGATTCGTGTTGGTGGAGCTTTATAGATTAACAAGTTAGGTTGTTCTAACATACTTTTATTGAGATTACTTGCCGTAAAATAAGTCCGTAGATTTAGGTTTCATATAATTTTAATTAATACAGTTAAGTGTAAGCTATCACCGTTTGTGAATGTTAAGTTTAGCTACACCTTACCTTCTTTTAGTGCAGTGTCTGAAATCTGATGCACTCATGGACTAGAATTCTGATATCTGGAGTCTTGTTTGTTTGAAGAGATCCAAAAAAAATCATGTAATAAATGTAATAAAAATTTTATTTTTATTTATGAATGCTCGTCCTGGATCAGAATGTATATTTATAAATGGCTTTAAAATGAATAATTATATAGAATCAAAGTCAATAAATAAATACTAGCTGAATTCCGATATGTTCCCATGATTAAGTTTTAAATGATCTACATTATTTATCAATCCCTCCTTCTTGTTCAAAGACCTATGTTTTAATCTTCTTAGGATATTCTTCAGGGCTGTTACGATTCATTAAGTACAAAGTACAAGGACTTTTCATAACAAGTTATTATCAAGTAGCTTTATCAACAATAAATCCTCTAATGGGACCAAAACATTTATTTCCGGATAAGGAGAAAATTAACAAAAAAAGGAACTTGTTCTATATATTCCAGTCTTAATACCATTGATATTGTTATAAAGAAGTATTTCCACGCTATGATGAAATATACTTGATCACTTAGTAGGAAACTCTATTGTGTGTAGTTTTTAACACTACTTGCCGTTTGTAAGCTGGAAGTGGGTATAGCTAAATTAGAGAAGCTATTTTGTTTGGTCTAGATTCCACATTATGATAAAATACGTAAAGAAGAAGAAGCAGTTGCCACTGTTGTATTCCGGCAAGTACAGCCACAGCCATAACAGTTATGACATCGTAACTAATACTGAATACTGAAACTTCGAGATCGTAAAGGCTACTTGGAGAAGAGACAGCGGCTAGTTAGTGATCTAATCCCCACACAGTACCCCATCTCACCACAACATTCCGCTGTTAATTTGACTGTTCATTGGAGTCAGAAGATTAAATTATTATTGCATTTCCTCAGCTCATTTATCATTAAGAAAACATAATTTAAGCTCTTCACTGTTCCATTATATTCTTATAATTGTTTCAGCCACTTTATAATATTTGCAAGATTTAGAAATTTGGAGGTTTTGTCGTTAGTTTTTAATTTGAATAATAAGTGTTCCTGATCAAACAGAAACTGTCCATTTTGTCAGGTATCAAACTAGTCAAGTATGGCAATCATCAGGCAGAATTCATAAAATAGGTTATCATAGATTTAATTCCATCGCAAAAAGACATTTTATTCATTATAGATATTGTGACGTCTGGTGCATCTCCCGCCGTCTGAAGTAGAGGAGAGGGGTCAGTGTGTGACACCTCAGGAACAAGACCGACTGTGGCAGTCAGTTAGTGGTAGAGAGCCTAAACGGAGTGTAGCAGCCACGGTCGGGAAAGGCAACGGGCGTCTCAGAGAACGCGGACCGGAGGTGACGAGCCGGTAAGGTGCGGTGCCGCGGCGGCCGGTGACGGTGCTACGGTCAATTCTAGATTGAGAGCTGTCTTTTTGATTTTGAATAAAGTAAGTTAATAGTTGAAGTGAGCGTTGTACGTAAGACTTCTCTCTCACACGCCAAGTAGCCCCATTCCACATACCAAGATCCAATAGATGTATATAGATGTATGTAATAGTCTAAACTATTAAAGAATATCTTGTATTGGATTCTCGTTTTAGAGAGCAATCTGATTGTTGCCCATGAATTGGGAGAGAAAGGTCCAATACAGTTAGTTAGAAACTTGATTTCCTAGAACTTTAGTCGAGACTGAAGCAATAATTTACAGACCACTTACACCTGTTCTCTGTCCTTTATCTAACTCTTTAATACAATTTCTAGAGTGAATCCCTTTTAACTTTTTCCACTTTATTATAATAAGACTCTTTGTATTATATTACGTAGGTACCTAATTGTTAACATATACATCTAGTATTATTGAATTAAAAGTAAAACATAAAATAGGTGTTTCATACATTCATAAATTAAACAGAGTATTAATATTTACGTATTGCAAGAAAATTAGATTATAATTAAAGTAATTTCAGATTTGAAATAATATATTGCACCATAAATAACGGTGAGGTGCAGCATGGAGTAAGTTCTACTCAAACACGTAATGCAATTAAAACGTTATATACTGTATTGCTATTTTTAAAGACTTAACTTCAATATCACCTAGTAAACCATAATATTACATTTGAAAATTGAGAAAAACTATACGCCATATGCTTTGCATTCCAGAAAAAATATTTCATTATTGAGCTTTATAAGTTTTATATCATTATATTTTGTATTTAATAGAAGAAAAAGAATTTAAATAAGTTAATCTTTTTTCAAATACATAATTTCTGTGGTTATGAGCAAACAATAATAAAAGACATCAGAAAGCATTCAAAATGTAAAAGAAAGAAAACTATAGGATTAATTTTAGCCTACATCACAGTAGAGAAGAGTTTATGTTTTATGAGTACATAATTTGGAAAAAATTACGTTATCTTAAAAATGGATTTGTAAAAACTCCTGTCAAAATATCTTTATAAAGGGTGTTGCACATTTCTTATTGAAATCCTAATTAAAGTTATCAGTGAAAATATTTTTATAGTATTAACGCTTTCAGATATTAATAGTTGAATATTAATCTTTTGCGGATACGTAACGTTTTTTTAATACACATATTTTAAAGGTCAGTAAAATGTTTTTGCCAGTAAAAATAAGTGAATTTTTTCAATAAAGTCTAAAAAAGTTTATTATCTTTTGTTATGAACATAAATGTGTAATCGAACCACCATGACATCCTGAGAAAAAAAAACATGTATTATTTGGTAATTAAAAGATCATTAACACTAAGCAGTATAATAATATAGATTTTAAATTTTACATAACAGGGTATAATATAACGTAGCTATTGTAGGAAGGGTTGATTCAATGTTAATTTTAAGATTATCTCCAGTTCATCTTCAAGTTAATCGAGCGCCTGAAATCAGAAGTGTCAAAGACTTGACTCTTGGAATCTGGAGTCAATGTCTGTTTAAAGATATAAAAAAATCGATAGATTGATTGCCCTGTCGTGTTACACTTTATTTTGTAGTCTAGTTGTCTCTGACGTTGAAATTGTGTAAAGAATTCGTATTGAGCTTCTTCGTCGCCGACTGGTTTTGGATCTCTTTAGAAGAACATGACACAAGATTCCAGTAGTCACTTCTGTGACAGCGTTTCAGGCGCTCCGCAAAGAGGAAGATGTACTGGAGATAAACTTAAAATTAAAATTGAATTGTCCCTTCCCAACATAGCACCTAACGCGTCAATAGCAATAGCGTAATTTGGTTCCTTAGCAACTATAATCTACCAATAGGATCGTCTTTGTTACACTCAAAGCTGAAACTGTTACACAGCTCCGATACAAACTGGAGATTGTAACATAGTACCTACACTTTTGTAAAATTTATTCTTGCCACCTACGAATACTTAAATACGACGATTTAGCACCGATTCTATTAGACCTTAGACTATTGGCTTAAATATTTAGTTTTAAACACATTTTTACGAAAACCTAAGTGATTTATAACTAACTTAGGTACTCTGGTATATGTGAAACTTTAGATCAATTTCGTTAAATAAGAAAATTACAGAAGATATACGTTCATTCTGTGTATCAATAATGTTACGTAAAGATTTTAGCAGTTTTAAATTAGAGAATTTGCTTATTATCTTTATTAAGAAAGTAAAAGTTAATTTTTACTTTTATAATTTTATGTATGTTTAAAATATGACTTTATCATTTCAACTATTTATTGTAAGAAACATTTTGACGTGACAACGTCTTAAATTAGGTTGCGGCTCGGAGTCACTCATGAAAAAGTGTAACGCCCGGTAACGTTACGATGCCCGTCCAGTGGGTCCGCCGCACGGGATCCGCACGGGATTAAAGGAGATAACTGTGGGTCCGCCGCACGGGATAAAGCAGATAACTATGTTTATTCGTGAAAATGTGGAGTGCTTAGATTCGTCATTTACAACAACTACAACAATAAAGGTAAATAATTGTACACTGATATTTCATTATCGTAAACTATGATTGATTGATTAATTGTTAGATTGACACAAAAGTTGAGAAACTGAGTTTATAGGTTATGTCATACTATTGACAAATGTTAATAGTGTTAAGTAAATTATTAGTTTAAATCACTCTGCAATCAATCGTAATTCAGTCGATTGAGAAGAAAACAGCGCGTATTGCTAGTCAAACATTTAAAATAACAAATTATAACCTCTAACCTGTCATAACAGTGCGACCAAACAAACGAACTAAACCGACCAATCACCACGCGAGGAGTTAGAATTTAACTGTGTTTAGCAAGAATTTCAAATTCCAATTTTAGTAAATGTTTCTATTCAACTTTAACCATTTACAATAACAAATTTTAATTCATTTCAAATTATATACAATGTTTTAGTAAACAAAACATATTTCTATAGTTAAAATTTGTGCAATTCTTATTTTAATTCAATTCCTTGTTCCTATTGTGCAATTTAATAATATTCATATCAATAAATATTCTACCGAGAAAAAAGACGTTGTCACGTAAAATCTTCGCCCGTAAAACCGACTTTACAGGCAACCATAATTTTTTTCTAATTAAGATAAAGACGAATGTGTCTATGTGTCTTCATCAGTAAAAGTTAGTGTTGAACCCTAACTGCATAAAAACCAAGAAACTTGTTATTTTATATCTCTGTTAAGTTTATTGGAAGTAATGTGTCACGGGGTTGCAGTAACTTCTCAAAGTTGGCTTAGATCTCAGGGTTCTTGGTCGAAATACTTCTTATTAGTGTTTCAAAACTTACCACTGAAATATATATACGCTTGTAATAGCTTTTCCCTTTTACATTCTAAAACAATTTTAATAACAATTTAAGTAAAATTGTCAATAAATAAAATGTATATTTCCAGATGTGTAAACATTTAATAAATTTATTAAATTCAATCGTTTAACCAAAACAAGGTTTTGAATCATATAACGAGCTGACGATCTACGAGCTGACGATGTATTGCAAAACTTTTAATAAACTTATGCTTGCTGCAGCAAAAATAAACCAACCGCAGACCTTCATAACCTACAGTGATCAATATAGCTTCCTTATCATCGACAGGCTGCCATTTCTTTTAACGTTTGACATTATCTTCTTTTGTGTTGAAGTTATTTTCTCTTCGTCTTATTTCTCAGAGATCTTTATGTATAACTATAAATTTAGAAGCTTTGTTGTTATAAATTTATTTTTTACAATCCCAGTAAAATTACTGGGAAAGTTGCATAACAGTTAATAACGCAAGAGTTTAATATTATGATCAAGACGGTAGCCTCACAATCAATTCTTCTCGGTGTTTTAAACAAAATAATTGCCTTTAAATATAATCTGAAATGTATAGTTATTATTTTTTAAACAAAAAACACTTGTTTAAAATGTTATATAAACTTTAGATCCAAGCTCGAAAATTGTATCCACACGACTTTTAATTTTTTATTAAAGTATAGCACTTGCGGACCCAGGACGCTGCAGCTAAAACGCATCACACCACAAATTTTACGTTCTTGTCTTAATATTAAGCTTTTAACCATAATATTGTTAGAAAAATTATACCATAAATGTGCAATAATAGAACGTGGATGAGCTTCGTATCATATCACAAAAATAATATGATCTAAATCATATATCATATATTTGTGAATCTGCTATATGTTCTAAAATACTGTTGAAAATAGTACAATATTCCAATCAACATCGGACTTGGATTTTTGGCGAAATGAAAATTGGAGAACGATTGGCGCGGTGGACGAGCGGCTTTACCTTGGCTGAATTTCAACAAGCCCACAAGCAAACATCGCGTAAACAATACTCTCCGATCCTGTTGTTTTAACTGGCCCTCATAAAATGCTAAATCTCGTGCATACTTTGCTTCTATTTATCAAGGAATTTTTTTTACTTGTAACATATTTTGCAATTATAGTACACTTGTCTTTCAGTCGTAACTGAAAAGCTAAGGACTGCTATTTTAGGATGCCTTAACATTGAGCTAAAATAGCTCAATCCTTATTGCAATTGTTGGAGTTATTAAGCAAAAATATTAGAATAATGGATTACTATCTTAGGAGAGTTAAGAATATCATTAAAAATAAATATTCCCACTACGTTCCTTTTTACAGTTGGAAATTGCTTGCAAAGCTGCGGAAAACTGGTGGAATTAAATATAAATATAATTCTTAACTATTTAAATTTCACTTAAGCAATATTTGAATATTTTACATTACACAAATTTATATGGTTCAGTGAATGAATGTAAAACTAATTAACACTTTGCAATTATAATCCTACAACAGTTTGATGCAGACAAAGCTGTATAGGAAACATATTAGATAATGCAAAACGTTAAGCGCTGTTGTAACAATTCAATGTCCAGTATATTTCAAACAATAATCATAATAATACCAAATAGCTCTATAAGAAAATTACAAATAAATAGTATTTTATAATTTACTTTCTGTTACATGATAATCCATATAATGTTTAGAAATATCTTTAATAATAACAATACTAATAATAAACTGTTCGCTTTCACAAGTATTTTAACTAAATTTTAATACAGCTATTTAATTAGGGTTTTTGTACAGTGGTACAAAATGTACTAATCAGTGGTAATGTTGTTGTACTAATCATTATTCGGACAAATTATTAAAACCCATTTAAAAATATGGATGGAACTCCCCGCGAATTGAACAAGTGACCTCTCGTTTACAAAGCTGCACCCCTAAAAATATGATGAAGGTCACATTACCAGGAACATAAGCGTAAATAGATACAACAAAAAATTGGGTGATCAGATGTAGATAGACTGTCTGTGATCATAGCACTTTTTATAAATAATACCAGTAGTATCGACTGTTTATTTTGCTGTATCTTCCGCTTATTCTACTTGATAAAACCCTTGAATAGGCCATTGGCCAACGTCAATGGACAGAAAACCGCTATAAGTGGGACTTGCTTCTTTTTTTTTTTAAATAAAAATGTAAAGAAAATAAATGGGAAATGTAGAGAGAAAGTGAGATTTAAACACCAGGAGGGCAATGGTAACTAAAATACATTTAAAAATGACCAAAAAAATACGTTTAGACAGCTACAGTAAGTAAGGTAAATAAGGTAAAGTAAAGATTACTTTTTATTAGGCAAAGTTAGACCTAAGAAGCCTTCTTACGGAAACACTTAACCTGAGGACCTCCGTTTAAACGGTGACTTCCCAACCACCACAAACAACCACCACGATATGACGCTGTCAAAGAATTTGTTAACTTATATTGACTGAATTACGAAAATACATGGTTGATGAATTAACTAAAACACAACACGAAGAGACAGATACAAATACATGGAACTTTGTGGGGCCCTTTTAGTAAACAAAGTGATTAAGCGATCAGACCTTCCTGGTTCTGGTTACTCCTACCAGAGATCCTGATGGGAAACAGTGGAATAGTGTGATCGACTTTCATCCTGCTTCTCATCCACTTTATACTAGACATATATTAACCTAATTCATTCTTTAATTAGTTTTACACAAGCTTTCCTGTTTTACAAGACGTTATTATGTATTCGAATAGCTGTTATCCAATGTATGTATTTCTAAGTATATTTACTAATTTATTTAATTTTACCAAGTTGCCACAATGTTTTCCACATTTCCTTCAGAGTGGACAAAAACTCTAATATCTGAATTAACTTTAAGGAATAAAAAATCTTTGATAATTTTAATGTCATGTTTTATTACATTTATGAGCAGATTATAAATTATGTACCTAACTAAATGCATGAGTTTGTGTAAATTACAACCATACTCCTAGTCCCCCACGGCTATTAATATTCACAGTTCTAACTTTTTGTCCTACCAGAAACAAGTTATTTGAGTACTTTTAAAACATTATCCCACATGACGGTATTTTTACGTTCAATTTTCGATATAAAGTGTTACTTCCCATTTCCATAAAGTATTAAAATTCAATTAAACACTTAATTTAAGAATCTTAGTAGATTCCACGATATTTTATTCAAACCTAGATAAGTTTTTGATAAAGCGGGACGATTTTAATATCCTTTGTTGCAGCGAGTTTCCTCAAAAATTCTTTGAGATTTTTAACCCTAGGTTCAATATAAGATTTGAATAGATATATGTATATGTCTCGTAATAGATGTTATAAATCACAAAAAGTACTTGATCAATGGAACTTATAAATGTATGTTGTTAAACAGGCATACGCTTTCTCCCCCTCTGGTCCACAAATTACTTGTCTTGTTTCTAACCTAGCCACTTGCACACTGTATATTCTCGACTGGCAGTAACTCTAAATATCGCACAGGGACATTGAAACCTACTTTGTTATTCCATCGCTTGGATATAATTAACATTTTTGGACTAAGAATAGCCAGAATAAGAATAATCAGTCTTTAGAGAATCTCAGAATATATATATATATATATATATATATATATATATATATATATATATAAACTATAAAATAGTTATGGTATAACGTTATTTTACTAAAATTCTATGGTGAGGTTTCAGGAAAAAAACTAGGCAATATTTACTTACCTTATTTTAATACATTGAATAATACATTTTACTTCCGTCCCAGAATGAGAAGAAGCAATATTTTTCATGTATGGAAATCGGTCTTGCGCCGTTTTCCCGGAGGTTATTTCATATAATAATAGAGTAGTAAACACATGGTAAGTAAGGACTTAACAACGCTTACAAGTTAAGCGTAATTATTCCATGCAAATTTATACAACGTAACTAAAGAAAAGAGATAAATAATTCCTAGTAAAGCTTTCCTATATTTATCCCAAACATAATTTTTTCTAACTTTTTAATAAGTTAAAATCCACTTTTCCATCCAGGTTGAAAGTAAAAAAACCGTTCAGATGACAAAGCAGCTACAAAAACTTATTTTTGTTTAAATTCAATATTTTAATGTATTAAAATGTGTTCTCTGTTATTGAGTTATTAACTCTATTTGAGAGAATATTGAAATTTAAAAGTTCTAGGAATACTAATTTTATGCTGATACTTGACCTGATAGGACTGAGATGTTTCTTATTATATAAGTTTTTTGGTGATCCAGAATATAAATTCTGGCCGAATCTACTTGTTTAGATATTTAATATTTCATTTATTGTACATTTAAAACGGAGCATAAATTCATAGACTCATCTTCCTTATTTGTATATAAAAGAATTTTACCAACAAATAAACGCCGAAGTACATACAATTTACAGATGTGTCGTTGATGTTGTTCCTTGAAATCACATGCAACTATTGCAGGTGATATATCTACCGCATGTAACAAGACGTAACAACTGTAAAATCCACCTGGACAAAACTAAATTAAGTAATTTTTTCCTTTCTGAATATTCAAAAACCACCTTGTATTACGTCTACTTGTATCTTAACGTGTTTAGTCAGTGGGTTCCAGGAGTTTTAAATATTAAGAAACAAAGGATTAAGGACATATATTCTGGGTTCATACCTTCAAGGAGTTTCGATGGTGGTAAATTGTATCTGAGTTATAGTTTGGCGAACTTGATTTACCACCTCTTGTATTAGTTAATCCAATAAGTTTCAACATTCTTTAGAGTTATTATTTTTCAATCAGGAAATTTATAAAAATATCATACTATTAAATTATGGACAAGAATAAATTACATTAAAGAAAATAAAGGAGTTATTTATATCAATTAATTCAGTTAACACAAGGGAACATGAATCAAAACAACAATTTTTAGAACAAAACTTAAGTGAAATAAAACTGCGATGAAAGTGGCAGACAGTTTAATTTTAAGAGAGGAGTCGTTATTTGATACGGCTGTTCTTTTGTCGGACCACTTCCAGAAAGAAAGAGTTCAGGGAACGTGTAATAGTTTCTGCCTATTTGGATAATACTACTCAGTCCCAAATAAGTAAGTTCAGACTACTGAATCAACAACATTTTTCACAAGTTTTCTGTTTAAGTATCTTGCTGATGTAAAAATTATTGATTAAGTAATGATTATTGGCATATAACAAATAAACATTTATGGGCAAGATTACCAGTACTCTTCCTGTGATATAAAGTATTTTGGAAAATAAAATTACTAAGACTTGTTACAGAAACGTAGACGCTGTGTACATTTTAGCCCGATTGTCCTAGTATTCTAAACGTGTAAAAATATACCATAAGTATTTAGTTTCTTATTATACAAGCAAATATGTACTACTATTGGTTTCTGTGATTAATCTGTAAATCCTTGAAGCATTCTAATTATTGTGGTGTTATGATAATTAATTAGATTTATTTTAGCTAAAATTGCTTCAAAATAAACATTATATCAATTTGACATGGAAATGTAAAAGCGACGTAAAACTTTACCAATATACAACATATGAAATTAAGGTTTGCTTAACCTACCACCTTCTTTTTCTACTTCCGCTGCCAAGGGAAACATTCTTTTATGATCAACTTATACGATACAATTTTTATCCTTCCTTATTTTACCACTTACAGTTCTTCAATACTTTAGAAATTTATGCGATGGCTTCATAAGCAATTGAATATCATAAAACTGAATTAATATTTTAACATCTGTTCTTGTTCCTCTATAATTGAATATGGACTACATATAATTTTATTTATCTCTACTTTACATTTATCCCTCAATCAAAGATATATTCCTAGACATTACTTAAATATCATATGGCTTTTTTCTCAAATACAAGTTTGCGTTTGAACTCTGCTATGCCTTTTACATAACTTCTACAATCACGTACATTTCCATCACCAGTTCTAATAACCTTTTTATCGAAAAGAACTGTACATGAAAATTACAGAGCCTTCGCAAACTTTCCTAGAAATATCCATTGCAACATTCACATTTGAAGGCGGAAATGCTCCAAAGAAATTTTTTTAAGATATCAAAAGTTTTTGAAAACTCCTACACAATATTTACTAGTAGTTAATTATATTCCAAAATATGCTTATATTTAAGACCACCTTCAATTTTTATTTTTGATTTTTAGTTTACGTGTTTTAGTATGATCAATTATTAAAATGTAAAAGCCAAGATCTTGGGAATGTAGTCTTAGGGGTGTTAATTATGATTCGTCCAAGAATACTGTTTAACGTTATGTGGAAAGAAATTCAGGGTAGAGGGTTTACTAATGCAATTGGTTACAATCGTGGAAATTAACCACAATATCTTTTGCCGTTACAAAAATACTCGTAACGTCGGCATACCAATAACAGACTATTGAGAATGTAGGGTTCCAGTAGTCGACAATGGGGAACTGTGAGCAAAATGTTGGAGAGTTGGAGGGGAGACGATCAGACGGCTCTAGATCAGGGCAGGAGAAAGGTAATCTGTGCTATTTTTGAGGAGAGGGCGGAGTCGTTCTTCAACCTATCAAGTAGATATTGTACCCTTTTTATCCCTTACGTGAAAATACGGTGCTTATCAATCTTTTGTTTGCTAACCCAAAGAGATTCTGTGAAACCGATGTTTTTTAATAAAAGGCTAGTGAAATTATTCGTAGAAGTTATATCGCAGGCAACAGTTTATGGGGAAACTATGGTAATATGAAGCAAACATTTGATAGAGTCAATAATTTAAGTAATATAAAAGGGGATTGTAGTTACTACCATTGCTATATTCTATACACACTTTCTAAAGAAAAGGAATCTATTTATTTAATGACACAGTATCTAGATCAGGACTTCAAAATACATACAAACGTTTCCAGGAAAAAGTCAACGTTAAAGACCGTCCCAAACCTGGACGACCAAAATCGGCTACAAACGAACCATTGGCCACTTGAGGTTTTAGAGGCTGTTGTAGAAGATTATCATGCCTCAACAAAAAATGTTTCTCAGATATTAGGTATACCTCAAACATCAGGTTTATCCAGCTATCCAAGTAGCAACCAACATCTGTAATGAAGTTTGGTCCACACTATGGCCAGCAGGTTCGTGAATATTTAAACAATATTTTTCCAAATCGCTGAATAGGTAGAAGGGGAAGTAATCACCAAGTTCGCCAGACAACCTATTTCCTCTTGACAATTTTGTGTGGGTTGACTTTGAAATCGAAACCCCAGTGCATTTATGACCTTAGGGACAGAATAATAGCGGAAATTCAAAAAACTACCGCCTGAATACATACAACGTGTCGTTTTAATTTTCTAAAACAGGCTCGGACTTTTTAAAACTGTCCTGTCTAAGGCAAGTTTGAAAATATTATATAAAAAATACAGGTAGTATGTTGTTGCACTTTTGTTTAACGTAATTGTCATTACTATTGCTTTTGTAACTTTACATTAAAAGATTTAAAAAATACCCCTTAAAAAGCCCAATGTGGGGAAATTGTTTCATAGAGGGCTGTATACGTTTTATTTTATATCTTTTCCTATTGAAGTTTGAGCAGAATCTATCTACACGTTTAACTTAATTAATTAAAATGAGCTGCAATTTTGTACTGAGTTGAGTTAGAAAGTAGTATCAAATCACACTATACAATACAACACAGATCCAATTTATTCAAAATTTTGCTTCCGTAAACTGCTTGTAACATATAGTTTTGCTTCAAGGATGTAACATGCAATAAAAAATAACTAAAGGAACTTATCACTTTTAGTGAGCACTGTTGTAACACTGACCAAGAATCCCTCCTATCTGTGCCAAGCTGGAGAAGTTGCTGCAACCTCGACATAATACTCCCAATGACTGTATAAGAGATGTAAATCCGTAGTTTCTTGGTTGGTTTATTGCAACTAGACTTTATGACTTAAATTTTTTGAAAAAGATGAAAAACAAAGTTAGTTGGCTTAAATTTTACTTTACAGATGTCAATGAAAAAGTCATGTTTTATAGGAGCAACACTTTGGAAGAGTTACACAACTTTTACTTTATACATTAAAAATTCTTTAAATGATAACCAATCAACGCTTTACGTAACAAGAATTATTTACATAATGAACGTATATCTTGTGTACTCTTCCATATTACAATGTATTAACTTTAAAAAGAAAAGGCCAGTTATATTATTTATTGGAATATTTGTCTAATATGATATTTTAATATAAATGGACACTTTTACTCGTAGGACAAGCAAGAGTTTGGAAAAATAATTTAGTTAGTTGATTCATTTTAAAATCCAATTTAATTTAACTACCAGACAGAGCAATATCGGCAGAAAAATCATTAGTGTTACTTTTTTCAGTAAATAAGATGTTACCTTGTGAAAAATAGTGGATTATTTTGAGTTAATTTACCATGAAAAGGAAGAAAAAAATACTACTCGAGGGTGTAAATGATAAATAAGAGTGTTTTGTGGTGAACAATGTCTTCTACAGAACAGAAAAGTAACCCTTTCAAGAACTTTGGTGAAAAGCAGCAGTTAAAGAGTGCGCGCGGCTCAGATGACAACCGCTCATCAGAGTTTCCGCTTGAGGACGAACTTTAAAGCTGTGTTATAAATGTGTTGCTCATCTCAAATCCTGAGTGAATGACTGAGTAAGGGGTTTGCTTTTATATATATATATATAAATAAACACTGTTACGTCACACACGATCTAGAAACTTTCTTCACGATTTGGATCGCAGGATTACTGACACTGTGCTAGTTATGTTTAACTTCAGAAATGTGGTGTATTGGTAAAGAAACGCCTACCTACTTGTTTAACAATAAATGAAAGGCCGATCCCGTTCTAATCCTTACTCTACCGCAGCAAGTCTAATTTCACGTTTTAATGCATATATCCATTTCAGAGACAATGAATATCACAAAAAACCTTTACATATGGATGTGATGGCCCTTTTTTTATCATTGCACGATACAGTACAATAATGGCGACTAAACAGAGCTTTTTAATTGCGTGCAGAGTTAATTTAACCTATAATTAGGCTGAAAAGCCTACATTTTGTTTATTTTTCGATGTATAGAATATACAAATAGACAGATATTCAGAGTGAAATAAAACTTCTATAATCTGCTGTGTAGCGTTCGCTGACGATGAGCTAATTCAATTTTAAAATGCTCTGCATGAATACATTTCAGATATAAGGGAAAATAATGATCGACGCAGGATTATTGGAGAGCAGAACTACTAAGGAAACCATTATAAACTTCTAAAATGTATAAAGTAATCATTTTTATTTTTTAATGGTTAATGGACTATTGTTGAAATTATAAGAATTGAAAGCATTAGTAGATTTAATAAAATAATTTTATCAATACATGAATATATTTAAAGAAAGATGAAAAATTACTATTAAATATCTCTCCTTAGTCTAGTGAACACTTAAATTATCAGCGGAGAGCTGCTGGGTAGTCTAGGGGTGGGGAGGGGTCACTATCTAGCCGTTACTTCTCTCCGAGTAGCATCGTAGTTCCGGTAAGTAGTAATAGTGCTTGTCATATCTGTTATGGCGGTGGTTGTACTTGCCCGAGTTCAACAGTGTTATCTGCTTCTTCCTGTTGTTTGGTCATATTATTATAATATTTACCGGTAGTGTATACGAGTACTTGCAAGTTCATACTGCACAAAACAGCTAACTATAATAATCAACTACTTATATAGGAATTATTTTATCCCTTCTTTTTTAAAATAATACTTTCAACTCATTTGGAAGAAGTAGGTGGATTCGGTGAGACTATGAGTATTAGTTGTTTATTTACTTCCCTCTGCAGTTCTCAGTTTTGATCCTCTTAGAGGCAAGATACTTAGTCGTTACTCCTAACAAAAAACCTCACTTCCAATATCAACACAATAGTCTGCAATATAAACACAATATTGAGAGATATAGGGCCTAGTGCCTCGTACAGGGACTTTTTAACTGAGTTAAAATATTATTGAATATTCATTTTATCATGAACAGTATCTCATAACCTGAAGGGATAATATCATCTCCACATATGAGGGATGTTTATAATAATTAAATGATTTCAATATTACTAAGAGAAAACCTGGGTGACAGTGTTGTCATAACTCTAGTCAATACAAAAAAGGCTTTAAATGGGTGACAGATATTATTTTGGCGCAAGGAAACATCATAAAACTTTAAAAAATAGTAATAAAAAAAGTAATAAAAAGAGTGCCTAAAGTCCATCGTCCTTGAGATTAGTGCAGTGAGCGATTAATAAGAAGGTTGTTAACCCCTTCCCTCTGATAAGTAAATCCTGCATAAGAGAGCAAATTATTCCAAAGATTCGCTGATTAAAATGTTGTGTTTCTATCGGCAACATGGCTTATTAAAACATTATAATAAAAATAATATAACTTAATATAACTTTATAATTTCTTGTTAATGCTACCATCTTATTAAAAAAAAGAGCAGTCTTGATCATTTAAAACTTCACTTTGAGATTTTAAACTTTCTTAAAAAAATTCAAAGTCTACGGTCCAATTATACTAAAAGTAATCTCAAGAACAGTATTTTAAACAGTTGCACTTAATTGTATATCATGCACCAGGAAGACAATCTTCCTTGATCAAAACAGGTAATGAGTTAAAAATCATTAAGTTTACGTTTAACTAAAGTCCATTTAGTTATAACGCTTGGATCTACAAAAATGAGCTCCATCCTTGTCGAAGTACTTGGCTGTAATTTGTAACTAGCGATCGCGGATATATTATAGTCTAAGAGTGATTATATAATTTTTAAGATTGGAAGTCCAACCGTAATTTTTTTATGATAAAGTTCGGTTTTTTAAATTTGTTTTGTCTCTTAATACGTGTAGTACAGAAATTTCAGGGTTACTATTCTATATATTTATTGTTTTAAATTGTATAAAGTGTTTTAAAAATATTATTTAGTGAATTTATATTTAAGAAATCAAAATTTATGTGTTGATAAAATTTACAACTAAAAATTTATATGCTTAATTTTAAATAGCTTTTCATAAGAAAGTTGGGAATTACAGTTGCCATAATAAAATCACAACTTGTTTTCCGTAAGAAACTTTTATTTGTTAATATGTGAATGAAAGGATTGTGATGAAAATCACTTCTGAATGTTTATTGAACGATGTTTCAAAGAATTCCAGCCAAAACGTAGTAATATTTCTCGCAGCCAAATTCATCAAATATGTCGTAATTTTAAGAAATATTTAATAATTATTACATCAAACTAGGTTGTTTTCTCGAGATAATATGAATTTATTATTTTATCCTAAACCATATTATTTGGGTTTGAACTTAATGAAAAATTGCTCAGGGAGTCACACTGAATAAGCTTTTACAGCTATAATACAAGACTTATTCTATTAGTAATAAAACAGCTATATTAAACTCTTTTGACTTGTACAATTTGCTAATCCTTCGGAAAAACCAAATTATTACCTAAAATGTACTTCCTCCCGTATACATAAGTCAATCCTCTGAATATAAAGATAATTTAAAATTTTTACTCCTCTTCCGGGCATTATTTACAATATAATATTATTAATTACACAATTATAAGTACATAATATCATTTTAAGGGGTTTTTCCGTAATCTTAGAAACAGTTTTCTCTGTCACTAGGTTTTACTGAGCATCCATGACACAGAATAGAGACACACGTAACGCGCTGTTTTTCTAATGGGTAAAATATAAATAAAACAAGTTCCAAGTGAAAAAATCTGTAACTGACAATACGTTTCTCATACCGCAGGTGCCATAGCGGCATCACTCCAATATCTTCCCTCTCAGTGGGTTCTCTCTTGGCTCACTGAACTCTACACTACCTCCATGATATAGTCACCACAGCAACGGTCAATGGCCTTAATAAAGGTGCGCATTACGTATTGGTATTTGTAATTTAATTCTTCATAAATCAATGTATCCACTTAAATTGCACTTCTTACAAAGATATCTGAGTAAAAATGCAGTCGTAAAGAAAACATTTTAAGCGTTCAAAAAAAGCAATAGTAAAATATTGTCCTATTATTTTATTCCAATTTAAAACAAAACATTACTATAAAATTTAAGTATCAGACATTTTTAAAGGGGTTGTTTCGTATGCATACACGTTTAAGTAGACTATTAAATCTTTAATGGTTTTATCAAATTATATTTAAAAAAAAATATATAACATTTTAGCATTTTATGCATCGTGACATAAGTTGAAATAGTCTATCCTCATAAACGTTAGCAATTTAAGGCATTTTATAATTATTTTTTCTAGAAATGTACGGACGGTTATTAAAAGAGTTGTGCTGCTTTTCGAGCAGGGTGGACCGGGAGAAGTTAGCGTGGGTGGTCTAGATTTTAGTAATATTTTGTTAGGGAACCTTTCGGAACTATACCTAAATTATTAGTATTTATTTAGTCATCAAAGCTGGTTAGGTTTTGGAATAGACGGAATCTAGTGGCGGATCCACGGATTATTCCTCTATAAGGTCCCACCTTCCGGTCGCGACGCCACGAGGTCGCAAATATTGGTAGCAGAGCGTGGTTACGATCCACGGACCTCTGGGTTATGGGCCCAGCACGCTTCCACTGCGCCAATCTGCTAGGGATGTAGATATTGGTAGCGCGAGCCGTCCGCCTCGGATTCCCAACACCATTCCTAACCAGCATTAATTTTTAATTTCACGCTTTCCGTCCATTTTTTTTGAGTTTTTCGAATAGCAGTGGTAATTTCTCAAACAATGGCGTAAAACACCCCAGGGCAGCGACCGACGCCACGAGGGAAGCAGCGACCTTCACCTACAGAATCAGATAACTAAATTAGTTCTAGTCATTTAAAATAAGCTTAAAGTGTAAAACCGTTTTTACTTGAATTAATTTAAACTTTTATTTTATTGTTCTCAGTTTAACTTTAATAGAATTTCATAGTTCAACCTTAATAATTTAATACCGTACTTTTTTGCCCGTTTTATAAAGTATTTCTTAAATATAAATATATTCTTAAATATTTCTTAAATAGTATTTTTTTAATAACTAATAACAGTAAAGTCTCATTTAAGCTTTAACTAAGCAGAGTTACGACTTGTTTAACCAAGTTCTATAGTTTTCTTTTATACTAGTAACCTGAAGTACACTTTGTTTTAGACTGTAACACCATTTTTTTCACTAATTATAGGTGTTATGCAGTATTTTTCTTTGTTAACGTTTATTGACATAACTGTCCATTTATTTATTACAGCCACAATTCCTTTTTCAAGTTTTTCATAAGGATTAAGTCTTTTAAAATTTATTATCACGGAGTTCGTAATTTCCGTCTGTCTGTCTGTTTCAAACAAGAATTTCTCGTTTCGTTTTAAGACAGTTTTAAAATTTAAATTTGACATTTTTTCCTTGTAATTATACTTATAGTTCTAAGCTCGCAATTGTTATAATTATTTTACTTCATATTTTTATCCGAATTAGATCTTCTTATTTTTGGAACTGCAGTAATATTTTTCGACACAAGTTTAGTCGGTTTGCCGTGCAAGCACGTAATTGCGTAAGCAGAGTTCCTCAGATCCGGTTTTTGTATCACTCCGTAGATAACGAAGTCTAATTATTTTAATCTACATTATAGATTTTACTACTACAGTTAAGTACGAATATCTTATAATTTCCGATCAATGTTTTAAGGTACTACGTAAGTTATCTTTGTAAGTAAACGGTAATTTGTTTTCGTTTTCACTTAAATAAATTGTAAACCGAATGATTTCTTTAAATTTATTTTACGACTTAGCCTTATATACGTTTAGATGTTGATTATATTAGTTAGTGTTAAACACATAATAATAACTGGTGCTTTTGTTTTGTGTAAATTACAGCTTGCGACGATCATTTGTAACTAACCTTGAGTTACGAATACAGGTAAGGTAGTTGGTGACTTTGTTATTTTTGTTATAGCCAATATTTTTACTTTCGGTAGAATCTTAACCTTTGTGTTCTAAATATCACTTCGCTTGGAATTATGTTTCATGTTGGATTCGAGCATTTTTTAGGTTACTCAAAACAGTTGTTACAATAATTATAAGTCTAACAATGCAATTTGAGTATAATAAATTTTTATTTATTTAAAAGAGATAGACAAGCTAATTTACAGAGTAAATTTTATAAAAAAATTAAACTACTTAAACTTTTTTAACATCAATATAAAACTAATTTATAATTTATTAAAGTAACTACCTGATTTTTTTTCCTCCCAGTAGGTGTTGGTTTGCTGTATTTTTCTCAAAGCTAGGTCAGCCCAAGTTGTTTGAAATAATTGTTTTTTACTGTTATTGTTTTCAGACTCCTCTAGTCTAATAATTACAAAAGTGAACATATTGGTACCAGTTTCCCTTGTATAGCTTATTGTGTTCTTATTTTCGCTCTCTTTAAATATGTATAAACCAGACAATATCCCCAAAAACTGTAGCGTGGGTTAAAAGCAACTCAGGCCCGGGATCAATGCTTCTCTATTGGGCATCACACCAGCAGGTACACTTGATGGAATGAGAGTTCAGCTTCGTGCTTATATTAAAGAAAAAATATAAATTAGGTGAAATCGACTCAGACGAAAATGTTAATGAATCCAAATTAAAAACTACAGCAGCCTCGACTGATGTTACACCAACAGTCACACAACAATCTGAGGTACAGTCCAACATAACATACACACCTTCACAAACAATAATAGATCCGAATATACAAAATTTGATAGTGGCTATGCAACAAACTTACACAAACGACAGTTGAACGCACTACAGAAGTAGTGTCTTCACAGATTGCCGAGTTATTCTCAAGCCATAATAGAGATAGTGATGCGACATTTTCCTTCTGTTGTTCGCGAAATGATTAGAGCCCTGCCTATGACTTCAGGTTCGTCCCTCCCAGACCTCGTACAATTTGTAATTAAAGCTACAGAAATATTCAACTTGAAACCTTGTAAGTGACAAACTATTTATTACAAATACTATTCCGCGGACTGAGGGTAGACTTCGTGGCATATGGTTAAATGCTATCACGTCTAATCTTAGTTGGCTCTCACTGGTCCAGACTATACCGTACTTCACATCTTAACTGATAGAACACTGAGGGAAGCTCAGAATCAGTTTTTGTACCGCCAGCAAACTAACTCAGAGTCCTTAGCTGACTATGTACACAACATTAGTGCCATGTTTACATTTTTAAACCCTACAGTAGATAATGCAGTTGTCTTTACTACTATTATGGCAGGTCTCAATTCCTCCACTAGAGCCTGCTTATCAGGACTTATAACACCACACTGCATTAATGATCTTTTAAAATTGGCCCCCACAGTAGATGACTTACGTCTTACATATTACGACACTCCACAAACAACCAACGTACCCCCACCTACATCCCTTCATAGTTCCATACCATATAATCAAAGTTTTCAACAAAACAACAGATTGTTTTTACAACCGAAGCAGTGGCCACTCTAACCATACTAACGGTCAACACCACTACCAAAATCACCGGTCACGTAACTTTAATCAATATAAACCTCAAAATAGTCGTACGTAATGGGCGGTCATTCACACTTGGAATCAGGGAATAACCATTCAGGCCAATATAGTACACCAAAAAACAACACCAGTCAGCGTAACTACCAAAACGGTCAACAGAATAGGCAAGCTAATTATTCTGGTCAGTCCAATTCCAGGCCGAAACATTTAAACTTCCCAGGGAGGCATTTTTTAGACAGGGAAATTGTCTCCCCTAAACCGAAGGTGAATCGCCCTGTCCGCTCTATGGCACCTTCTTTACCCAAAGTAGATCCCCTTACTATCTGGCTATCCATAAAGGAAAATCAAACTTGAAGCACTAATTGATACAGGCTCCACATACTCAATAATATCTGGGTCAGTCTTTAAGGACCTACAGAAAGGTTAAAGGGTTTTACGTCAACTCACTTAACACCAGAACTCAAGCCATGACAGCGAATGGTACTTACATGAATTTCCAAAAAACAGATTAAATTGCATTTTAAAATTTTACACCTTTCCTGGACTTTTCCTTTCTTTGTATCAGATAGCCTACCGGTGGCAGTTGTTTTGGGTTTGGACTTTGTAGATCACAGTAAAATGGTGAATCAATGCGGCTCAGCGTAAAATAACTTTTTCCTTTGACACAACCTTAATTATTAATCAATTCCAGGATCAGTCAGCTCAACCCAACATAGAACCAACTCATACAGCACCAACATTAGGAAAAAAACTTGAACACAAAACAAAAACACATTTTAAAAAACCTATTGCAGCAGTACCCGGATACCATAACACCATGCCTTGGCAAAACCAACTTAATATCTTATACCATCCGTATAACAACTAATAAGTTTGTCCGCTCAAAACCCTTTTCATTATGCTCCTCCCAAACTGAAAGAGCTAAACAGCCATATTAAAGACCTGTTGAGTAAGGGTATTATTCGTCCTAGTGACTCTCCATATTCAAGTCCGGCGTTTTTAGTCCCGAAAAAGAATGGTAAAAGTCGCATGGTGGTAGACTACCGTCTCATAAATAAGATGGTTGAGCTGGAGAACACTCCCATGCCAACGGTGGAGTCAGCATTCCAGTATTTAGGGAAGGCTTCACATTTTTTCCCACCTGGATCTTGTAAGTGCTTATAATCAAATTCCTCTTGATGAGAATTCCAAAAAATATACGGCTTTTGTCACAAGCACAGGTTGTTACGAGTATAACTATCTGCCCTTCGGCTTAGCTTCCGGTGGCATGGTTTTGGCAAATCTACTTGACAAAGTCTTTGGAGATATAAAATTCAAATTCCTTTTTGTTTATTTTGATGACCTAGTTGTCTTCAGTAACAGTTTCAACGAGCATGTACAGCATCTTAAAATAGTTTTAGACAGGCTTAGAGATGCTGGTCTGACGGTTAGTCCTGAAAAAATGGTTGTGGCATCTCCTAGAATCGAATTCCTGGGTCACATATTTCATAATGGTAAAATCAGTCTAAATCCTGACAGAAGTAAACCTATCGACTCCTACCCAACACCAAAGAATTTAAAACAACTGTCTAGGTTTCTGGGAATGTGCTCATATTACTCGAGATTCATTAAAAGCTTTTCTCAGATTTCGGAACCTTTAAATTCTTTAAAAAGGAAGGGCGTTCCATACTTATGGGGACCTTCTCAGGAGGAGGCATTCAAAACACTTAAAGCAATTTTAGTATCTTCACCTGTTTTGAGGCTACCCGACTTCGAAAAAACCCTTCACGTTGCAGACCGATGCCTCTGGCACGGCTGTGGGTGCGGTCTTGTCCCAGGAAAACTTTGGATGGCAGCCTAGCACCTGTTGCTTACGCCAGTCGTGCCCTGAACCTCCATGAAAAAGAACTACTCAACCTTTGAACTGGAGGCTCTCGCTGTTGTGTTTTGCCTTGGAAAAGTTCAGAACTTACTTAGAGCATAGAGAATTTTCTCTTTTTGTGGATAATAGTGCTGTTTCCTGGTTGCTGAACCACCCCAGGCAAATTGGAAAAATAGCACGATGGATTGCCTTAATAAACACATTTAAATTTCAAGTCAGTCACATTAAGGGCAAAGAGAACGTTATTGCAGACTGCCTCTCTCGTTTGTACGAGGAAGACCCCACAACTCCCCAACAACATGACACAAGTTCAACATTTTCAACAAGCAAACCCAAAAATCCTACCTCAAAATGTTTAGTTCTTTTCTCTCTACCAGAAGCCTTCCAAGACATAAGAGAACATCAAGCCCTAGACCCAGAATTAAAAAATATAATTAAGTCAATTAAGTCTGGACAACATCCTCCAAAACTATGAAATAATTGATAATGTCTTAGTTTATAAAACCCCTTCCCAGAGCAGGACCGCGTGTTGTTGTTCCCAAAAAACTACACCACATGCTATTTGCCATGTATCACACGTCCCCAGTTGGAGCACATTTGGGAATCTCCAAAAACACTAAAATCGGTTAAAAAAGAAGATTTTACAGTTCTGATCTTACTACAAACAATAACTAACATGGTTAAATCATGCTTGCAGTGCCAGCGCTGTAAGCAAGCCCCAAACACAAAATATGGTTATCTATCGTCTGATCTAGCACAAAGACCTTTTGAAAAGATCATGATTGACTATGTTGGTCCTCTCCCTAGAACAAAACGTGGTCACCAGTGGCTACTAACCATTGTAGACGCGTTTAGCAAATTTTCAGTCATGATCCCAACTAAGAATTCAACAGCTCTAACTACAGTAAATGCCCTTAAACGAGGCCTATTTTCCTACTTTGGGTTTCCCCCAGTCTATTGTCTCTGATTCTGGCAGTTGTTTCAAATCTCATCAGTTCAAAAACATGTGCGATGAGCTCGGGATTAAACACATTAGGACTTCTCCTTATTACCCGAAAAGTTTCGCACGCTGAACGTGTGAACAAAAACATCGGAGTTGACTTGCGAATTTTTCCACCACAAAGACAATACTCAGTGGGATGAAAACCTACATTATTTTCAAACCGCCTTTAATTCTTCTAAAAACACGAGAGCACTGGCACTTCACCCTCTGAAATATTTTTGGGATACACTATCCGCACTCCTTTGGAAAATAAATGGAATCTTGACCAACTTTCTAGAACCTAATTCTGAACCAAGAAACATGGAAACAGAGATGGAGTAAAGCTCTAGACAATCTGATACGTGCTAAGGATAAAGTATCCAAACAGTATAATAAAGGTCGAGCACAAGTTCCCTTTAGAGTGGGTGATACAGTAATGTATCGACTATTTAACCTGAGTAATGCCCCCAAACACATCTCAGCCAAAGTTGCAGCCTATGTGGTCTACACCTTTGGAAATTGAGACCTTTACCTCCCACTGTAACAGTTGCCTTGCGTGACCCAAAAAACCAAGAAATTTTGTTAGGTCAGCACATGTATCCCATATTTAAAAAGTGCATTCTCCCAACTCCACGGACAATGATCTGCCACTAGATATTTCCTCTATTCCGAAAAAGCCATTGTGATATTAGGTTTAATTTGAGTTTATTTTTCATTCTTCTCTTTCATTTTACACCTTACAAATAACATTTCCTTTTCTTTTTC
Source organism: Homalodisca vitripennis (assembly GCF_021130785.1). NCBI lineage: Eukaryota > Metazoa > Arthropoda > Insecta > Hemiptera > Cicadellidae > Homalodisca > Homalodisca vitripennis. Next base: position 145,860,868 of record NC_060211.1, on the reverse strand, counting down.
TACTCTTCATTGGGACCCTGCATTGGTGGGCTGTGCCTGACACTGAGGTGGATTTGGCTAAGGAGTTCACCTGCGCGTGCTCTCCTCTTGCTACCTGGTGTTGGGCTTGGCAAATTCTGATGTTTGGTCCAAACTGTCTACTATACACTTACACGGGGATGGGTGGTTATGAGATCTGCCGTTTAAATTTTTTTTTGTTTGAAGTATTTACAGCTTCCTTGATTTAGCATTTATTTATCATATTTTTTCTGTAATCAATATTGGGAGCAGCGACAGTCCTCATTGCCTCCTATGCGCAACCCCAAACACACACTTCATTAACACAATCTTTAACTATCTCTATCCTATTAATTAATTATTTTTTTTTTTGTTAAGTTATAACTTAAGGCATTTAGGGATAGAGAATAATTTGTATCGATAAATGCTTTAGAACCGACATTATTGAGCATTTCCCTTATAGTCGACTGTTCAAACAAAGTTTTCTCCTATATACAACTAGGCTAAAGCTATAGCGGAAGCACTTCACGCCAGTTAGTCAAACCTTATTTTTTTGCTATAAATGTTTTATCTCTGTGTAATTTAGTGTTCGTGTATGGTTTTTCGTTGATAGATATTACTTTGTATTTTCGAGCATGCGTGTTACGACCTTATAATGGTCAGTTATATGTATATTTATTTGTTATGTGTTAGTTATAACAGAGTGTTTAATCCTATCCACATATTAATGGTTATTACCAATCATTTCCTGGCCTTACTAACTCTGAGCCAAACAGGAGTTTTTTTTTTCTCTTGAGTTATTGTTTGTTGGCCCATTCCTTCTCGATCTGAACACTCCATTTAGGGAATACTACTCGCCATATGTCACCAAACAATCTTGAAAAACTAATAGGGTATATAAGTTTAAAGAACTTGTTAGCAGACCAATTCTCCTCTTTTCCTTGCCTCTTATGACTGTAGTCACTAGGAGACCTCATCATTTAGATTTGGATTTATTTCTCCAATGGCCATTTTCATCTTTTCACCACCTTTCCTGTATTTCGAATATTGAAAGAATATGAACAAAACAATGAATTGTATATGTTCTTCCAGAGAGGTCATGGGGACCTTTCACTCCCTCTCATCATGCTGCGTCCGGTAGATTGGCCTTGTTGGCAGCAGGCTTGTCTCGCCGCTGCGGGAGGGGGGGAGGGAAGTAAGGGGAACAGGACTAGGATATATGGCCAGCTACGGGATGGAAAGTTGAAAATAATTTCTGATTGAGTTACATCAAGAAATAAAGATTTTCCTTTAACTTGCTCCTTTCCTACTTGGCCTATTTTATGGAGGGAAATCTGTGATCCTGATGATGGGGCTGAATGAAGGTCGTGGATTTCTCAGGGTCAAACACGGTTTTCCAGAATACTGAATCTCTCCTTTTAAACCTAGGACTATCTTTCTAGTAATTTAATTTTTTTGTTTTTTTTTTTTAAAAACTTTATTAAAGAAGCCCAACCTTAACCTTGGAAAGAGTTAGAAGTATTTAAGCAGGTATGTGACATATTGCGTGTGATAGATAGAATCTTAGTTATGTCTTTCCACTTTATGTGGTTGAAGTTGTCTGGTGGTTGTAATTGACTGGAGCTGTTTCAGCGAGAAATGGGGCCCGTCGCGGTTTCTCAGCCAACCGCGCTTTTCTGGCATGGTAGTGTTATTTGAATATTAATTAGTAAAACTCTGCGTTTCTAGTTTAAGATTTTTTTTGGCTCAATTTAACTTTAACTGGTTCACTTCCAAATAACTTTCCCTCTCACCCTTTCTAATACAACTCTTAATTGGCTAACGCCTTCGTCGAGACTCCTCGAGAGAAGAAGGAGGGGAGGATGCGGCGAGTGCCGCTACAGTTTTTGAATTTTGGCGGCGCGGTTATCCGTTCTGTTTGCCGGTGGGGGGACGAAACGCATAACTGCCAAGCTGCGCCGACCTCTAGCCTTTAGCTCAAAACAATAGTGAGCCCTCCTACCAATCCGGAATTCTTCCGGACAGGTTCTGGGTAGGATGGTTCCATTGCTAGGTTTTTCAGGCTCGGTCGAGACCGGAGGTTTGTATGCAACACAGAAAGAGTCGTAGTTGGTTGTTGGCGAGCTCTTTCGAGCAGGGTGGACCGCGGGAGAAGTTAGCGTGGGTGGTCTAGATTTTTAGTAAGTATTTTTGTTAGGGAACCTTTCCGGAACTCTATACCCAACATTATTTAAGTAATTTATTTATTTAGTCATCCAAAGCTGGTTAAGGTTTTTGGAATATACGGAATCTAGTGGCCGCACCTAACATCCCTTCAATAGTTCTCATTACCATATAAAATCCCAAAGTTTTCAACAAAAACAACAGATTGTTTTACAACCGAAGCAGTGGGCCACTTCTATACCATACTAACGGTCAACACCACTAACCAAAATCACCGGTCACGTAAACTTTCACATCAATATAAACCCTCAAAATAGTCAGTAATTTGCGGTCATTTCAACACTTGGAATCCAGGAGATTAACCATTCAGGCCAATATAGTACAAGCCAAAAAAACAAACACAAGTCAGCGTAACTACCAAAACGGTCAGCAGAATAGGCAAGCTAAATATTCTGGTCAGTCCAATTCCAGGCCGCAAAACATTTAAACTTCCCAGGGAGGCCATTTTTAGACAGGGTAAATTGTCTCCCCTAAACCGAAGAGTGAATCGCCCTGCTACCGCTTCTAGTGGCACCTTCCATTCGGCCCAAAGTACGATCCCCCTTACTATCTGGCTATCCATAAAAAGAAATCAAAACTTGACAGCCACCAATTGATACAGGCTCCACATACTCAATAAATATTCTGGGTTCAGTCTTTAAGGATCGTACAAGAAAGGTAAAGGGTATTTTTTCAGTCCGAACTCACTTAACACCCAGAAAACTCAAAGCCATGACAGCGAATGGTACCTTACATGAATTTCCAAAAAACAGATTAAATTTGCATTTTAAAATTCTTAACACCTGTTCCTGGGATCTTTTTGCCTTTCTTTGTTATGCACGATAAGCCTACCGGTGGGCAGTTGTTTTGGGTTTTGGGACTTTGTAGATCACAGTAAAAATGGTGTATCAAATGCGGCTTCAAAGCGTAAAAATTAACTTTTTTCCATTTGAACAAACAACCTTAATTATTACATCAATTCCAGGATCAGTCAGCTCAACCCAACATAGAATCAACTCATAACAGCACCAACATTAAGGAGAAAACTTGAACACAAAACAAAAACAACATTTTAAAAAAACCTAATTGCAGCAGTACCCGGATAACCTATAACACCATGCCTTGGCAAAACCAACTTAATATCTTATAACCATCCCGTATAAACAACTTAATAAGATTGTCCGCTCAAAACCTTTTTCATGTATGGCTTCCTCCCAAACTGTCAAAGAGCTAAACAGCCATATTAAAGACCTGTTGAAGTAAGGGTAATTATTCGTCCTAAGTGACTTCTCCGATATTCAAGGTTCCGGCGTTTCTTTTAGGTTCCCTGAAAAAGATGATGGTAAAAGTCGCAATGGTGGTAGACTATACCGTCTCATAAAATAAGATGGTTGAGCTGGAGAAACACTCCCATGCCAACGGTGGAGGTGAGTCAGCATTCTGTATTCTGGTTATTTAAGGGAAGGCCTACTCATTTTTCCCACCTGGACCTTGTAAGCAGCTTATTAAATCAAGTTCCTCTTGATGAGAATTCCAAAAAATATAACGGACGTTTTTGTCACAAGCACAGGTTGTTACGAGTTATAAACTAATCTGCCCTTCGGCTTCAGCTTCCGGGTGGCCATGGTTATTTGGCAAATCTCACTTACTTGAACAAAGTCTTTGGAGATATAAAATTCCAAATTCCCTTTTTGTTTATTTTCTGATGACCTCCTAGTTGTCTTTCAGTAACAGTTTTTCAACGAGCATGTACAGCAATCTTTAAAAATAGTTTTTTAGACATGGAGGCTTAGAGATGCTGGTCTGACTGTTATAGTGTCCCTGAAAAAATGGTTGTGGCAATCTCCTAGAATTAGAATTCCTGGAAGTCCACATATTTCAATAATGGTAAAATCAGTCTAAATCCGTGACAGAAAGTAAACCTATCGACCTCCTAATACCCCAACTACCTAAGAATTTTAAAACAACTTTCTAGGTTTTCTGGGAATGTGCTCATATTACTCGAGAATTCATTTAAACGGCTTTTCTCAGAGATTTCGGAACCTTTTAAATTCTTTTAAAAAGAAATGGTGGGGGGGGGGGGGGGTGGGGGGGGGGGGGGGTGGGGGGGGGGGGGGGTGGGGGGGGGGGGGGGTGGGGGGGGGGGGGGGTGGGGGGGGGGGGGGGTATTGTTATGTAGAACTGATCACTCTACATAACGAAATTTTACATCCAAATGAAGAAGCGCGCATTCATTGTTGCTGCAATAACAGAATAACGGTCACTGATTAGACGCCAATCAGCTGTTCAAATAAAGGAGTTAGGCTAAGGTGAGCCATTACCATTGCCATGAAAGTGCATACATTAATGCATTATGTTAATACTTCAATACACTTTACTATAATTATTGTAATTAATTAGTTTAAGTAAGAAACAAACGTAATTAATTTTTTCTGTGTCAGAATAATTATGCTTTGTGTTTAAGGACCAATATTGTATATCATTGTAATTGGCAGATTCTGCGCTTTTTTAATGTATTTATGTTTTATACATTAAACGTTTCTTTACATTTTACTGGCCGCTGTAAGCTAAATACGAGTATGTTAGACACACCAACAATAGTGACATGTTGCTGTTTTAGTCAGCTGGTTTCTTTTAAGTTAAGTTTGACATTGTTTTCATGATTGATTATAACTAGTGTTTACTGATTTCAATGAGCCGCAGAAAATGAATAAAAACTGACCTTATGAAATTAAAGTTTCAATATTGGATTGCATGGACGATACAATCGACGGCTCGTGTGTGTGTTTTGGGTCCGCCCAGTTGGTGAGTAGACTTTACACTACTTATTCCATCGTGCTCCCCTGGGAGGTCGGACTAACTCCGTCAATGTCATTGTGGAGCCTCTACCTATCGGACTAGGCCTGAATAACTGCATCAGGGTGGATCCAGTTCCGAACTTTGACAAATGGGACTCAACTTTAATTTAATGTCTAGCCATTATGTATTCATGTGAATTATTGTTTTGTAATTTTGTAGTTCAGGAATATGGTCATCATGATTTTGGCCACTGTAATTTTGTATTAGTAAGCGGAGCGCTCCTACCGTAATAACTTTTCGTATTTTTATTTCAATTGGCCAACGAGTTAAGTTTAAGTTAAGTTAAATATATATTTGTTTATTTAGTTTAAGACCTTAGCACTGTGAGAGAAATAGGCAATACAGAATGAAATATGTGAAATATTGGTTTTAATTTCTAATTGCCTGATATTTAATTAAAGACCTTGCAACTTACTATTAGAAAATAATCAACCGAAATCTGTGGCTAATTTAAGTACCTAAGGCTTAGTGTCGTAAACCTAATAGTTCTTGCGTGCATGGTAGTGGTCTCGATTGAGCATACCTGAGGGCAGGAAACTGTTCCTTGTTGGAGACCTGCGACTATCACACCCCATCAACAAGGTGGCGCCCTTATTACCGAGCAAACCGTAAACCATCTGGGTATCCGTCAATCTTAGTAGTCCTCTGTCACTGCGCAAGAACTTGGTTGTCCTGGCGCTCTACCAATACTCACGCCCTTCTCCACTGAGCGAGGCCGACAATATTGCTAACCCGCGAGGAGGGGTGGCAAACTGGCGCCCAACGCGGGGACCCTTGTGTTAGCACCTGACTTTCACAGAATATAAAATTGTATTGAACTTGTAGTGTAAATATTTTTGAAAGATAGTATTTTAGTATTTTTGTTGTTTGTTAGTATTGGGAAACACTGGTGATGTCTTGTTAATGGTTATGTGTTAAATTTTTGCTAGTGTTCATGATCTTAAGTTAAATATTGGAAAAATACCTCTTTGCGAAACATAAAATAAATAATTTTGTTTTGGATTTGAACTTTCCCTGGTATGACAAACTGAGGATGATGTGAACTTACATAATCGTTGGTTGCATTCTAGTGTTGTTATTTGGTTGGAAAGAACTGCATTTTTAGGATTGGCTAAAATTAGTGCGAGGTGATATTTTCCATGTGGGCTGTATGAATTATTCTGGTTATCTGGTGAATTTTTAGAATCCTACCTCACGATGAATGCGTATCATCTTCGTAAGACTGAGGTTATCTACGAACTTAAAATTAGGAATGTTGATACCGATGGCAACGCTAATGAACTGAGGAAGCGTCTGACTCAATGTTTTTTCGGCTGATACCCAGGTTGATGAAACCGTTGTAAACTCTTTGGATGCCGATGCGGAATTGGAGGAATGTGAAGGGAAGTACCAGGACTTATCTTCGCTAGTGAGTGATTACGAAGGCACGAATAATGACAACGAGTTTCATCGTATTGTGGCTCGTCTTTGGCATCTGTATCTCCGAGTGGAGAGAATTCCGATTGGGGCATCTTCTGATAGTGAGCAAGTGGAAAGTAAGGAAAAGTTGCTGAGTAGAAGTAAGGAGCTATTGGATTCTTTTAGAGGGACTTCTGATTCGAAAGAACCAACCGGATCCCAGGACATCGGCCCAGTATATTTGATATCCTTGTTGTAGAATCAAGTGTTAAATCTATGCAACACAGATTATGCACACACTTAAAAGTATTTGTTAGAAAGATTAATGAATTGTGAATAAACTCAATAAAGAAGATTTGAGAGCAAACAATTTAACATAGATATTTATACAATACTTGGTAGACAACTATTATGTGGATACGTCTTCTTGTGTACAGAATTTCCTCCATTAAAATATTTGGCACCTATATGTTTTTGAGAGTTTGGTGTAAAATGTTGTCCTTTTTCAGTAAAAACTATTATCTTATTACTTTTAAATCGTAAAATCTCACAATCCTTTCTTAACTTTCATTTTTTAATTTCAACAATTTCTATTAAGTACTGTAAAATGGCTCAAATTGCTCTAAAATATTTCGTATTAAATGATTGAAGTTACATTTACACAACTTTATGGCAGCGTGGAGGAATTCGTAAGTCGATTTTCTTAGCTGTAATGTTAAATAACTCATGATGTAATGAATAATAGAATGTCATTTGGAACGGAAGTTGTTCTTCATCAACACACACACACACACACACACACACACACACACACACACACACACACACACACACACACACACACACACACCACACCACACACACACACACACACACACACACACACACACACACACACACACACACACACACAACACACACAACACACACACACACACACACACACACACACACACACACACACACACACCACACACACACACACACACACACACACACACACACACACACACACACGTATATATAAACACACACATATATATGTATATATATATATATATATATACGTATATACGTGTTTATATGTTTTTATTCTGTGTGGTTCTGATGAAGGGTTTTGTGAACTCGAAAATTAAACATGAGCACTGATTTTTTGTTTCTGTTTTTGTATGTATGTATATATATATATATATATGTTTGGAACCTCAGCACTTGCTGGTCCAGGAGCGTAAATCGTGCGTACCTTGTTGGTCATCGCGCCTCATGCTGGTCCGGGCCTTGAACGTGTTGGTCCGGACCCGCAAGTTACGAGGCTCTGTATAGAGCGTGTAACATCCTGGACCAAGAAGTGCTGCTTACCTGTAAAGTTTCATTTGATTGTACAGTAGCTCGCCTAGCGTGAGTATAACGAACTAAATACTCGAATGAGGGGAAATCCCCCACCATTCTCGGACCAAGATTTGCCGGGTTTCTGTACAAGGCATACTGTCGAACATTGAATAAAGTGCTTTTTCAAATCAAATCAAATCAGTGTTTATTGCCTTTTAACAGCGCATACAATATTGTATAGAAGCAGTCTGTATTAGCCAATGTATTAGCCTATCTACTCATTCACACACAATTATAGATACAAAAAGTTCCTCATCCAGACAAACATGCAATGGCTAATCGGATCCTGTGTTAAAAACGTGTTTCCATTTTAATTGTCTATGTACGGGCGGCTTTCCATGAACTCACATACCGTGTCAAAAGCACCTGACACCAATAGGCATTGAAGAGGAGATTTAAATTTGTTGGTACTGCCAATGTTTTAAGATCCTAAGAGAGCCTATTAATCAACCTAACACCAGCCTGCGATGGCAAATTATGAGACGCCACCGTTCGATGTGGTTGACTGCAATAGTTGTCCCTGCCTCTTGTCTCATACTGGTGAATGTTCCTTCCCTGAGCCAATGTGCTCTTTGATTTACAGAACACAGCCACCTTGAAGATGTAGAGGCAGGGCAAGGTCAGTAAACCAAGCTCCCTGAAGGCATCCCTGCACGACTCTCTTCTCTTTAATTTTGAAATGATTCGTACACAGTTTGTTGTTTGCACAGCTACCCCAGAGTCTTACTCCATATGCAAGGTGCGGATAAACAAGGGCAAAATAAGCCATTCTCAGAATGTCGTGAGAACAGTGTTTTGCCAGATTCCGCAAAGCATACAAACCTGAAGTTACTCTGGAACAAACACTTTCAACATGATTGTCCCAGGTCAGACCTCGATCTAGGTACATCCCTAGGAATTTGATGGAGTCAGATTCCTCTAAGAGTTTGTCATCTACCAGGACAGCAGGTAAAAAGCACTGGCCCATGGATCGATCCATGAGGGACGCCATTTGCCATTTTCAATTTTCCTGACATGGCATTTGAGATCTGCACGCACTGGTCTCTATCCTTATGTAGGACGAGATCCACCTGTGTGGTAGACCCCGTATTCTTCATGTCGCTAACTGATGCATCAGTGTCAAAAGCCTTAGAAAGATCGAGAAATATGCTGAGCACCTTATCCCGTCTCTCAAAACCATCGACAACAATATCCACAAGACTTGAAACCGCATCAATTGTTGATTTGAGTTTTTTATGGAAGCTGAATTTTTCAGGACACAGTATGTCAAATCTTTCCAGAAAACTTTGTGGTTCATTCAAAAATGCATTTTCAAAGATTTTGCTGAAAATTGGCAAGATTGCGATTGGGCAGTAATGTTTGGTTTGATGAGGATCTTGTCTCTTAAAAGTCGGGGCAATTTTTGCTGTTTTCAAATCATCCAGGTAAACTCCAGATAGAAATGAGGAGTTTACCACTTTTTTAGTGGACTCAAGATACGCTTGGAGCATTTTTTGACTAGCCACATGGACATACCACTGTTGTTACAAGATTTCTTTAATTTTATTTTTTGCACAATACCAGCCATCTCAGCCTTATCGACAAGGGTCAAGATCATAGACGATACCGGTTTCTCTACCAAGGTTGCGGGAGAGGGTTTCAGTGAAGCACTCATCACACGAACCAACTGAGGCAAAATACTAGTTAAATTTGTCAGCAATTTTTTGAGGATCATCTATAAGTTGGTTTTCAACGAGCAGTACACATTGTTTTGATTTTTGTATTGGATGTTTACGGATTAATTTTCCATGCTGTTTTTGAAAAGTTCTCGGTATTCTTTAATAGTTTGTTTAGTTCATAGGCTTTAGCAGCTTTAGCAGCGTTTATAACTTTCTTATATATTCTTCTATAATTTTTTGAAAAATCTTTGAAAATTTTAGTTGTTTGTATTAATAAAAATTGAGTGATAAAATTTGAGTTTTTCACGAGATGTGAGAATACCTTGTGTAACCCAAGTATTCTTATGTCACTTACTGCGTACTTCAAATTTTCTGTAAGGACATGAAATATTTTAAATAATAGAGAAAGCGTTCATTAAAAGCAGTGTAAACTTTATTTGGACACTGAATGTTATTTAAAAATTTCCAACTTTCTCGCTTTAAGGTGATAAATTAACTCGTTAATATTTTGAGGGTTTAGAGCTCTTTGGACCGTATTCTCTGCAAGCCTAGTCACCGGATCAAGTCCATTAATCAATCTCCTGAGCGAAGTGATCAGAGATGGCAGGATTGAACACGACAACGTCAACTTTCGGGATGTTGGTGATAACGTTGTCGATGGTTGTACTCGTGTAGGAGAGTTCACTGACCAATTTAGACCAAAAAGCTTGAAGAATATCACGCAGCCGCCGAGTGTGGGGGTCGGGGTGGTCCAGTGCGTTTATATTTAAATCGCCAATTAAGAGAAATAGTTGATTGTTTGAAAACAAAAATTGGTTAGTAGGCTCTCTGGTTTTCCAAAAAAGGATGAAATAAAACTTCGGTTGTTGTTTGGACGGTATATTTCAACAATATTAACTTTTTCGGATGAATTTAAATTTATATTATTACCAGCAGCCTCAAAATCAAATTCTAGAGTATGAATTACTTATTTTTTTCAAATTTCAAGGGGATTTTTACAAAGATTACCACACCACCTCCCTTAAAATTGGAACGAAGAAAATTATGTGCCAATTCATAATTTTGCATTTTTTAAAATGCTGATCGGTTGTAAAACAGTGTTCCGATATTACAATAATATCAGGTTTTCGCTCATCGCACGTGAGGTCCAACTCTTCTAACTTATTGGTAGCGGATTGAGCATTTAGGTGAATAATTTTGATTTTCGAAATTTTATTAAAATTTTGAGTGGTTTCTGAAAACGTGTTCTGAATACATAACGGGACCTGATACCCCTCTCTCGTTTTTACATTTCGTCATAGGCTCTTCGTTTTTTTTTTTGACAGGAAAGCGTAATATTGTTTTCGTCAGGTTTTACAGGCGAAGTAGCTTTGATGAAGTGTTATGCTACATGAGACGGTTCTGGGCCGGACTGGCGAGCGACTCACAGGTATCAGCAGCAGCAGGTGAGGCAGCGGGCACTAGGCAGTGTTAGAGACAACTCAGGTGCAGCAGGCGGTCCGACAGCAGAAACCAAGCCCTCCACTATCATTTCGACCAGCAGCTCTTTACCCGGCAATTGCAGATGCATGTCATCCGTGTGAACCGTTTCTTCCGATATCATTGATAACGAGGAGCTTGAGGTTTGAGTGTCTCACGCATAGCTCCTCTATGTAGTAGTTGGCGAGAATGGTCCGTTGGTTTCACAGGATAGCTAACGAGCAGATCGTGAAGATCATTGCCAAGATGACATCGGCCGAACTCAGTCGAACGGTGACTCTTTCTTCCAGGCGATTATAGATGTTGTGTGACTCACCGGCAGCGATGTCGTTGGTTCTGGCGAGCAGGATGAAGCAGCTAGAGGGAGGCGAGGGGCTGCTGGACGTTACATTCAGGAGTTTGGCCCCAGGCTTACATATGCCAGTCACTTTGGCAGCCGATGAGACGCGGCGCTGCACAATGCGGGCCAGGAAACGGGTATTACTGTCACCCTCAATCACAACATTCCTGAAGGAAAGCAACTCTCTTTTAATTTTGCCTTTCAATTTTGGCCTTCTATCAGGAGAAGACTTTGGAGGAGAGTGTTGGCCGGATGGTTTTACTATTGTTGCAGGTTATTGTACGGGGATTTTTTTGTTGAGCTGCATTAGTGGTTGCGATGGTTTTTGAGAATGGGTGGTTTTTCGTTTGTTTTTTTGTAGAGGTTCAAATCTATTGCTGGTCGTAATAGGAACATTTTTTTTTATTTTAACAGACAATCCAATCACCCGTCGCCTGAGAGTAGCCACAGGAACACACCTGGACCTCCCTCTCGGCCCGTAGACATTCAATCTCTGCCTCGAGTACCTGAATAGTTGTCCTCAGATTGGTGACGAGGTCGCGAGTCCTCGGAGCACTGTGAGACCTGACAGCAGGTGGTCACCGGTGGCTCGCACTGCACAGCGCAGTCTCTTACAGAAGCTCCCGCTGATACTCCGGAAAGCGAAGATCTCGCAACAAAAATGTCATTTGTATGCCGAAGAAGCCTTGTGTCCGATTCAATGGAATGATTGACAACCCTCATCAGATCGACATTGAGCTGCCTTATCTGCTCCTTTAATCTGCAGTTTTTTTGACGCAAGTTCGTCAGCATCAGAGGCTCCCGACGAGGCGACAGGCGTAGGCACTTCGAGTGAGTTTGTAGTAGCGAGCAGGTCAGGTTTTGTTGCAGCGACAGGGGTCGGTTTCTCTCCCGTAGACGCATGGAACGCAGTAGTCTCGCCCGCCGGTGAAACTGATCGATGTGGAGGATCTGGATGGAGTGGCGCTCAGCGCAGGGTCCGGGGCCAGGCGTGGAGCAGGCAGGCGGCGAGTCAGATGCAGGCGGAGTAGGTGAAGCAGCGTCGGTCGCAGACCGAGTCCTGGACAGCGGTGACAAAAGCGAACGCATGGTGACTGGGTGTTCGCCGCTGTGTTTTTTTATTGCAAACAGTCAGTGCCGTTATATTTGGATCAGTTTTAATCGATGCGCTGCAAATTTTTTCCGAGACATCGCCAGAATACAGGGTTTTCCCGGTTTTTGTTTTTCTATTGTAAATTGCATATTTTTGTCAATAATAAATTAATGAATAAATACATAAATAGATAACATGAAAAGTCACGATTATTAAAAGAATCTAAGTAATAAATTTATAAGAAATAAAACTTATTAGATTAACAATAAAAACAGTTTCTCTACAGCAAAAAGGTGCTTCTGTCGTGGGAATCGAACCAATGTGTACTGAGATGCTGTGCCGTGACCCCTAATGTTGCTGCCCACGCAGGTAGACAAGATGTGGTAGTTACTTCTTGTTCATACGGCTCGTCGCTCTGTGGTTATGTCAAAAATGGAGTTGCACAGTTTTATTGCAAGTCTAACCTTGCTATTTTTGCGACTAGGTTTAGGGCTAAAACTTACAGATAAATAAAATAACTATCCAACTCACTGTAAGGCGTTATTTTATCGGTAACTTAAAAGTGTTCTTCAGTGACTAATTCTAACAAAACTGTGACGTAAAACCTTGCAAAATTTCGTCTATGCCAGTGCCGCGCTCGTGTGTACTTCCTTGACAGTATACTTTGATTATCGGTAGGATATTAATTACGTACAGATTCGAAGACACTAATGTTTCATTTTATAGAGCCTAAAAGTTAGTTTTGCTTTCAAAAATTATTTTTCAAAGTTTGTTATTTCACTTTTTCACTCTTCATGTATATAAAACGAGTTCAGGTACATTAAATCAGGTATGGTGATCGTCTGATTTTAATTTCTAACATTAACTCTATTCGCAACAATTTGAGTGCGGAATTACTAAATATATACCTGAAAACTTATTTTATTTCAGTTTCCTTATTCTATACACCTATTGTTATATTCATACATGTATTTCTTATATATGTTACAACCTTTTATCATAATATGTACATGTTAAAAATTTTATTTCTGATGATAAATAGGCAGTTTATTAACCATATGAAATACCTTGGATAATTACCGGTTTCTCAGATCAATCTAGACCAGAAATTAGATGAGCTACCGTTTGTAAAGACAACCTTTCGACACTGCGTTGAAAACCCAATATCAAATGGTCCTGACGTTTTAACAAAAAAATTAGTTCCTCAAAAATTTAGGTAATTACTGTAATAAAATCAATTACTCGAAAAATTGAAATATGTGGGAAAATATTTCAAAAACCATGGATATAAACAAAGATAAAGAAAGGATTCCAATTAATTGATCATTTCAATCAAGGGTCAACGAAAGGTTAAAACTCTATGATGTAAAAGATGAAGCAGAATTTATTCCAGAAATATTACGCGAACGTCGGGGACCGCCTAGCCCTGTTTTTCCTGTAACCTGGGTCGTCACGAAAAGAGACTGAGTACCTGGTGGACGCTTACTTCCGGATAGAATCTATAACGGGCCCCGAACTCCAGCACGTACTCACGGATATGAAGGGCGGCTCGGCTGCCGGTAGTGATAACATTCTATCTTAATTCCTTCAAATTTATTTGGCCTATTTAATTTTTCCCTTGCTTCAACATATAATAAATCAGAATGAGGGCATTTTCCCAATCACTTTCAAACTTGGAAAAGTAATCCCGTTTTATAAAGGATAAAGTAATGATCATGATTTTGGGCGGACTTTCCAAGTACGTTCATTATTAACAGTAAATATTCATTAAATTTATCTAGATTAATGAATGTGATTGAATGATAACATATAAAATATATCTTCTTACTGGCCGTTTTTGTATATGTTTATTCTTTACGCCTCTGAAACTACTAAGTTGTAACGTATTGACTGTTTACATTTCTTTCAGTGGCAATCCAAAATTTACCCAAAGAATTATATTGCTTGTTTTTTTTACGGTTTCTAACTATTGAATTATGGTATAAGAGCACAATCATATTTTTAAATTTTTGCTATGACCAATTTTAAAACGGCGGTTACCCATCCAAGCAGCTGCCACGCTCGGCGTTGCTTGATCCCGAACCGTTACACTGTGCCATTGGCAAAAGGAAATGTTCGCTGCCACAACTATAAAAAAACTAAGGTTCCTATGGGCTAATAAAACAAATCATAGGATTTAGTTACAAATACTGCTTTATCTAAACAGTGGTTTGCAAGAAGACCTATAATATTTCGTGAAAAAATATCCGTATTGCTTTATAGTACCTTGAGAATGAAATTATATTGAGATGAAATATTTCCTCCATATTTGAACTTCCTAGTTTTAAATGAGGATAAATCACTATAATGGCCATAGTAGGATATTATTAGTATTTAGGAGAACAAGATAATTTAGAAAACAAATTTTCCTAAACCAAGCATTTTTCAGACGTTAATATATTTGTATGTTAAACTTTTTTTATTTTAACCCCTAAATATATTTTAATGACATGTGGATTTATTACCAAACAATACAAACTTGGAGAATGAACTATTTCGATATAATTTAGCGTTATGCTCCTTATAAGTATAATGTGTATTTTTGTGCATTCAATAAATTAAGGGAAATCAAGTTATATGAAATTAAAGTTTAGTTTATCCGATTTCTATACAAATATTTCAATATATTTTAATTTCAGATTGTTTTGTTCAAACGCATTTATATAGTTAAAGGACGAAACAAAACACGATAATAGCACTCAAGAATCAAGTACTTAATAAAACCAATATCCGTAAAAGATTTAAGGGTATCGTAGGGGTAACACGTTCACGGTCAAAATTTGTTCAAAGGACTTTTATAATTACTTTCTTAGAAAGACGGCTGTAGGGTGACTTGAGCAAATTAGCAGTTCTACATCAATGAACCGCAGTTTACAGAAGTTGATAATAATGAAGCAATGGGGATTTCCAAAATGGTCATTCCAATGTATGTCCGCTATATTTTTCACTAGACTAGCGGATGTGTTTTGTTATGGGTGAGAGGCATTACGGTGCAGTAACCATATTAAATAAACCCAAAGTCGCAGTTATTTCCTATGAAACGATTCCCTTACGGGGAGATTTGTGTTCATGGAAGGTTTGTGAAATGGCCATATACTCATTTGATCTTTACATTCATGCAAAACAATGTTTTGTATAAATAATTTACGGAGTGTTGAATGAGTAGACTGTAGAAAACAAACAACACATGGGCGTTACAATAAATATATCTATTTAAGATATAAAAACATCCTCACTACATGCACAGCACATAGAACGCCATTACGTTTTATTTAATACTTACTTATGTTAACAAAAGTGATGTATTGCATTTCTCAGTCAACATAATTTGTTTTAGATAAAATATATGTTAAGCGAAACGTACAACTTTCCTATATGACTATATGACCATTCGTATCCATAGGAGTATCCAGGAGGCTTTTGGGGTAACCCCCCTCCCCTTATTGATACAAACATTCAAACTAGGCTTATATTTTAACTTACGTTAAACAGAATTTTATACTCGTTGTCAAAACAATGAATCAAACTCGTAGTTCAGTTTTGTTTTTTATTTGTTTCGATATTTTAACTATAACAGCTGACATATTATAGTAAAACACAGGACTTGTGCTTTATAATTTTTCTCGGAATGATAAGTCCGTCTGCTACCTCTAGGGGTTGACAAATATAATAAGACACTGTCGCTTATCAAAAGGTGTTTTATAGTTGACCAACATTTAAAAATCAAATAATGAACTTCAACCCTTTGGTAGTGACTTAAAACACACAAAAAGTTACGTAATAACCCATGTAATTTATTTTATACCATCTTTTAATCAAATATTTACGAAAACCATTATTCCACAATCAACGTAAAGAAATATCATGTTAATCATAATATTATTGTTATCATAATATCTGACTTAAAGTTCGTATATTTTTATTTACTTAAGTTTTTATTTAAAATAAAAGAACATATTTTATTTACATCAAATTCCACAAACAATATATAAATAATAGATTAATATAAACAAAATATTATCATAAAGTAAATGTGAAACTCTTAATGATATCAAAATGAACTCGAGAACTTTATGCAAACAGTAAAATGTCTTTCCGATCAGATAACTTTTGAGTTTTGAGGCATTATGAGGATTAGGACTTGGATGAACAAAATGTATTATTGTTTTTAATAAAATAGTGTTTTATGGTAATGGATTTGAGTAATGTATTCTAGTCCAGTAACGTACAGTAGATTTTACAGTAAATTTCTTTTAGATCGTGCGAGATAAATTTGTTGAGTTTAAATTCTTACATCTCACGTTTATATCACGAAGATTAGTAACAATTTTCCAAGTTGCACTCAAAAGGGTTCCCACCTGTCAAAATCTACTCTATGTTAGTTAAAACTTCTTTAACTGTGAATAACTATTAGTTCTATTGGGCCATTGAATTGTAAGATATAAAGTATCTTGAAGTTTTTTTTTGTCTATTAATTAAAACAATTATTAAACAAAATTAGCTTCTTACAAAGTGATAAGTGAGCTTTGTTTAAATAGTCTTTAATAGTTTCGAAGACATATTAACAATTTAACGATTTCTCTAACGATCTAACAGCAAATATATCGAGAACACTCTACTCCAATTTTTATTATGCATTGTTTTTCGTTAGTTTTCTTACTAAAAACTATCACCTTTACTTTTTCAGCGTATCAACGTTCTAAGAAACTGAAAAATAAAATGCTAATTTTCTACGAAACAGATTTACGAAAATGTTGTATATTCCGTGCCTGGGGAGGAAATACACTATCATATCAGATCTATCTTATTGTCAGATCTCAGTTTGAAGACTAATAGTTTGTCTAAAACTGTAAATACAAAGAGTATCTAATATGACATTAGAGTCTGTGGTATAATTAGAATATTGAAATTAAAATTGTCAACAAACTAAATAGATTTTTTGTCCATTTATATTGGTATACCAACATTAACTTTTATGGTGGTTATTTCCCTATCGCTATAATATTTTTGTGTCACACTTTGTGTGTGGACCTTACATTTAGACAATGGAGGTCAACCACTCACATACAAGGCGGCGGAAACACATACACAATTACTGATTATTTGTCTAAAAATTTTTGCAGTTGTATTTACAGTAAATATATCCTTTATAATGCCTTCGTATTAATAGTATATCGGAGAAATTTTAACCTATATTAGTTAGAATGTAATTTAATTATACTTTATAACCTGTCCTGCTGTGATATTTGAAATTGCACATTTGCCCTTAATTCAAAAATAGTTACCTTAGTGTGTCTTTCTCTCTATAAGGACTGCCTGATACTTGGGACTCTTTGCAACTCACGTTAGTCCGGGCAGGTATTCCCCTCGGCGCTCGGAGTATCGATTTAAAATAGGACTCACAATGGTCAACCCATGCGAGCCACACCGCCCGGTTCAGAAGGGCCGGTTTCGTCGTCGTCGGCCTGTTGTAACTGACCATCAGCGCTTTGGCATTTTGGTTGATATAACCACAAACGCACTCTCATTAAAATTCAAACCATTGATATAAAAAGTACATGCACAATCAGCCACGTTGTTAGTCTACATTTCCACGAAATGAGATCAACCCGGCGATGCCTCAGTTTGAAACTACTGCTGCCACGTTTAGCTTTATATTTTGTTTATCGTATGATGGTTATTCCAGATCAGTATTTCAAGAACGCAAATTTAATAGAATAGGCATTCCAAACTGGAAAAAAGCCTTCCTCTTTTCGTTAATATGTTCAATAGACTGTAATGCATCTCATATGGAGGCTAATTTTAACATATCTACTGTCTTATTGAAATAAAATAGCTGGCAAACTTAACGCGGCTACTTTCTTCAAAGGTCGCTTTCATCGGGTATCAATCCCTCTTTTAGAAAAAATATATTAAAGAGCCTTCAGTTTTGTCATTAATTTATATTTGCATCTAGATAACTTCATTGCTTTAAGAAGTAATGCTAGTTGGCTTCCGGCCACGCATCTGAGTCAGATTTTGCCATGGGGCCCTTGCAGATTTTGCCTTGCATACCAATTGTATTTCTTAAGAGACCCTTACTAGTCGTATCCTGTCCGTCCACATAGGTGACCAATCAATACAAGGATGTTATGAAACAGAATAAGGAGGAAATTCGGTACAGAGAAGAACGATTGTATTAGTAAACGATGCAGCGGTCACAGAGGAGAATTGATTTTGCGCTATTATTACTTCAAAGTTTTAGGTCCGGCAACGAATGCGCTAACACTACAACTAGGTCGGGCTACCGTACTCTGCTGCATTGATATCACATTGAAACCTTATGAAAAATAAATTCCCCCTAAACTATAACCAAAAAACCCCTTTTCATATCAATACCATGGTGTTTATATAATTTGCGGCGGTAGTCAGAATTTTAATGACGGTAAGTTTATGGCCGACCAAACTGATATAGCAAAGTGCACTGATGGTCATTCTTTACTGAACGGATGATAGCAAAGCCGCATCTTCCGATCATTTATGTATACAACTACTAGATAGATAACTGAGCAATTTAAAATTTGTCTTGCCGACTGGGATCTTTGGATCTACCAGACGACAATAAGACGGCAGCTGCAGTAATTACGTATGGTGATCCCTCGTTTTTTTGTACTTGCTCAGTCAGGTACGTAGTTATACTGAATGTATGCTTAATAATCATGTATATTTTTTACCCGGTGATAAAAGGTTTAAGAATCATGAACTGAGCATGAAGAATTAAAAATGATGAGCAAATCAAGAATTGATTTACTTCTTCTTGCTGTTTGACTCAAATGTCACATGTTTTAATGGTAGACTTGTCACATCCGCTCGCAAATTGTAGAAAATTCATTGCTATTCGAGGGTAGGCATAGTTGGTACTTTTATTCTAATAATTTTTAAAATATAGGAATTCACACATTGGTAAAATCTTTTAAACTATTTGTAAATAGTGATTTATTCAAAGTTTAATATTTAGTGTTAAAAACAATCGTTTTCACGGGGAAAATATTTATTTGAGATAACTACATTTTTAGTTATATATTATCCAAATACTACTAAAAATCTCGATTACATTAAATATGTGCAAAAATGGATCTTGATAAAACAGAATTATTTTCTTAACACGTAAATGCAATCTTTTTTTTAAAATCTAACGCATCCTTCCTAGTTTTGGCAATTCACATAAACTGTGCAGGATGAACTAAAATCACTAATTCCTCTAAAATAAAGAACGGTGAAAGAATTGCCAGATAAGTTTTTTCAATAAACCGAAATCAATCGAACATAATGTGAACACCTACCAACCACTCAGTAGCTATTCTCTTGTTAAAATATTATAAAGATATTGGACGGTATCTAATGACCTCACTTCCATATTAAACTCCCGGGACTATGAAAGGGCTCTGTTCACACAGAAGATAAACTTAAACAATTGCAGTCCTTCCAGGAACCAGGCTTCTGAATCGTCCTATGCCGGCCCGAACCGAGGGGCAACTATTTATGCTCGGCGCAATCTAGCCAAATTTTTCCCCCCCAGAAGTTTTAAGAATGGTCTACTATGGCCTAATCCATCTTCATTTTGCGTATGGAATAAGACTTTGGGGAAGTTGTGCAAAAAACAAAATGGAGCGCGTCTTTAGACTTCAGAAAAAAGCTGTCAGAATCATTGAAAATTTGAATTACAGCGAGTCGTGTAGGGAATATTTCAGAGAGTTGAGATTGCTGGCTTTGCCCTGTCTCTATATTTTTGAGGTGATCATGTACTGCAGATCAAGGTGCATCTTGATTCGTGGCAGGAACGGTCATCAATATGACACTAGAGGCAGGGATAACTTTCGAACTCATCAACGCAGA
This sequence comes from Homalodisca vitripennis, assembly GCF_021130785.1. Classification (NCBI taxonomy): domain Eukaryota; kingdom Metazoa; phylum Arthropoda; class Insecta; order Hemiptera; family Cicadellidae; genus Homalodisca; species Homalodisca vitripennis. The sequence continues at coordinate 145,840,539 of NC_060211.1, read as the reverse complement.
TTGACATTAGCGCAACATCTACCGCAAGAAGTTGGTGTCAGATTAATCAACAGGCACTCTGAAGAAATCAAAATTTCCAATAATCAAAATCGATTTAAAACGCGTCTCAATCTCCTTTTGGTGTCCAAGGCTTTCTGCTCTGTTGATAAATTCATGATAAGCCACTGGGATATTTGAGAGTGCTGGATCTGAGGTCAATGCGATTGTGTCTTGAATGATTGTGTGAATTGTGAATATGAGGTTGCGTTAATGTGTAGATAAAATCGTATAAATTTACTTTAACTATTGGCTATTGCGATAAGATGTAAAAATTGTTAAAATAATGCAGTAAAGAGATTATTATTATTATTATTTTATTAACGTTTACAGGTGTGACAAAACGATTTTGTGAATTTTTGTGCTCTTAATTGTCTCAGCGATTCATCATAAACTCGTCAACAGAGTAAAATGCCTCTGGCACCAAAATATGTTTGAACTGATCTTTAAATTTAGTTGTTTAATACCTTCCGGGAGACTGTTATTAGTCCGACACCAACTTGAGAAGGCAAATGTCTGAAAGCATTTCTTCTGTGTTGTTGGACTCGAAAGTTAACAAGTTACCTCTACTGCCATGATGGTTAAACCCCCCTTCCAACAAAGCGCACTTTGATCTGGAGTAAAGGATCACATTGAGAATATAAACAGGACAGAGTCAGTAACCCGACTTCCCTAAAAGCATCTCTGCATGACTCTCTGGCTCTCAAACAAAAAATCATTCTCACAGTTCTTTTTTGGAGAATGAAGACCCAATCCAAATTGTGTTTTGCACAGCTACCCAGAGTTTAATTCCATACCCTAGATGAGGATAGATTATGCAAAAATATGCCGTTTTCAAGACTCCGATGGAGCAATACTGTGCCAAGTTGCGAAGAGCAAAAATTTCTGATGCAATTTCTCCACAAGCGTGGTCGATGTGATTATCCCAAGTCAAACCCCGATCTAGCTACATATAAAGGAATTTCGTGGTTTGAGTTTTTATTGTTTACATGCTTTATACTGTAAAGTTCCATTAAATCTAGAATACAGTAAATGTTTTGTTGATAGTGCTAATATTGACAGTGTCCTGCACTGGGCGCCAAAGGAAAAAATTCAACTTTTCCTGTAAAGTGACGAGATGTATAATATTTATTGAGAAATTTGTTTAAGGAAAAACTGGTAATAATGATTTATTAAAATGTCCTTAATAAAAAAGCAGCAAAGTATGGTATTGTTTTTGATGGGGAAGGATGGGATTGAATTTAACCTTTGATAAATGTTTTATAAGAATTAAATATAGAGTAATATGAAATATTATTATATTTTTTACCGAGACTCGGCCGGCAAAGCAGATTCGGGACGACTCAGACGAATTTCCAGAGGTTCATATCGGTTTGCTTCCAGAGTGAAAAACTCGTAGAATCATCTATTAAAGTCTATACTTTTATATTTAAATACATCCATGACCTTTTTTATTGATACAAAAAGCCAATGTAGTTCCTAAACCTGGCAATAATACTAAATATGATTGTATAAACCTCCCACATTTTTAATTTACCGTTCTATAAATCTCCCCGAGATACAAACGGAAAGACACACATTTCTGCTTTAGATTTAGTGATAGATTTTATTTAATGTAACATTGTTTATGTACAATTCAAAAATTTAGTTCAAAGAAATTTAAAACCTTAGAAATTTATTAAATTAATGAATAGTGTTAGTGCTATTGGTTCAAAATTAGTGAAGCCTGTAACTCGAGGGGCTGAAAAAACTTAATATATTTATCGTCTTTCCGAACGACATTCCGATAACTAAATGTGCTATTGACTTGAAATTGTGCATGAAGCTTCATATCTATTTGAGGATCACCGAGTTTCATGATGGTCTGTGTCACTCTATAGAGTTTGGTTAGGCACTAGCCAGAGAGTGGTAATAACACTAATATCTTTGTTTCGTATTGCGCACAAAACTTGTATACAAAATTGCACACTATAGATTAATAATACCTCATTTTTTCTATTGAGTAATTATTTGTGCAGGATATTCATAAAATAAATAATAACTTAAGAAGAAGTTATCAACATACACAAAGTAAATATTTGTTTCGTGAATGCTTAGCTGTTAGCTGTGATATTTTTAGGAAAGGGGTAAATTTATTTAATTAACAATAAATTAAACATTTTAAAAAAATAATATTTTGGCCTGACAAATTGCCCCCATGTGCATACTAGTATGTCTAAATTTACTGTAAATCATCAACACACTACAATGATTTTTTTATGTAAAAAAAGGAATTTTATATTGTGGAAAATTAGCATTTATTTGTGAAACTCTTTATTTTGCTCGAAAGGTTTTAACAAATACCACACAGTTAGAAAACATTTTATAATACTCTTTTTAATAATATGCACTGTTAAGATATTATAATTGCGTTATCGTTTTCAATTCAAGAGTATTGTCTTATTTAGCTGTTCTCTCTGGAGCGGTTCCCTGATATTTATAACTCCAGGCTATCGCTTTCTAGATAATAAACGTGCCACTCAGAACACTCAACCATTGAAACCGTTGGCCTAACATAATATCAACTTACATGATGTTCCATTCCAATTGGCTAATTAGATAGCAATACAATCAAAAATCTGTCATAAAGCAATCATTTTCCAAACTCCTGCCTATCATGAAAATTTACATTGGACTAAAATCCTAGTTACAGTTAAAACATAGACATGCGTAGATATTAACTACTTCATCATTCAGCTAACGCACTTTTTCCTGTCTACAGTGTCATTTACATCGTAAAAAAATTCAATACTCATGCGATAATTTTATGTAACGCTGTTCTAATGTATTGATTGACTTTACCTACCACGTCATTCATGAGAGGGCGCAATGAAAGCTGATTGAAAAGAGGAAGGAAATTACTTTGCTTGCTCTCAATCTGAAGTATAGGTTAGGTTGCATCTTGCACCTAATGCATAGATGACCACTGCGGTGCTGGCTTGGTATATTCATTACTGCATGACAGATCAGGTTCTATTACTTCGGAGCTCAGTGCACAGTTTTCAGCTCTGCGATCAGAGCAAACAGTGCATTCAGTGCAGGTGCAGGACACCGAGGAAACTCGCTTCCAGTCTTCTGTCAAGAACGGGGCGAGTGGGCGAGAGAGAGCGAGCAGTCGAATGACAAAGAATGAACATCCGACCCGCTGACCAATATAGTACTCTTACTACCACTACGACGCGACAATAGTACTCTTGTCCTGCGTGCCGTGACCGTGGTCACCACCTCCTGCACTTGGTCAGAGATTCATTCATGAGTTTTTCTAAAACACTTCAATAACTAACGCTCGCGCCCACTTAACTCTCTTTGATTATTCCTAATGACTACAATTTTGGGTATTAAAAAAATTGTTTAGATTCATCTCATAACCAGAACTAAAAACTGTTAATGATAAAGATATGAATTTTTAAAGTAGGTGCAAGTAGTCTGGCTGAAGAATATGTCAGGAGTTTATTTATAAAACATTTTCTAACTATTTATATATTTTGTAAAAACATTTTAAAGCTATATTTAATCTTAACAAATTTTAATTTTCTCAAATCATTAAAATTAAGAAATGTCACGTCCTGAAGTTACTATTTATCTACGTACAGTACAAAATTCACTTTTTTATCATCGGCATCGGCCGTTTAATGTGGACTTCATCACAAACATTTTCTCATTTACACATATATTAATTGTAAAAATCCTGTAATATTGCTGTATTCCTATATTATTAACTTATTCCCTTACGACTTATATTGAGGTAATATGTGAAAAGCTCGTATCTATGATTTGATGTAACTCATTATGTATTGAGGAAATACTTCCTCCCGCGTTTAGTAACTTTAAATTAGTATACAGGGTGAATTTAAGTTTTTACACACCTAATGCTTAATCCGAATAAGGCTGCTTTACTCATATGTGCATTGCACTTGATTAGGGGGTCTAGCCTAATAAGCTAGCCTAATAAGCCCTCCCCCCCAATTCTTTCACATTCATGAAACCCAATTCAAGATATTTTTATCGATTTAAACACTAAACGACACAGTAATAACAGCTAAATATACTCTTATGAGATAAATATAGAAGAGGTTTCCAATGTTGCTTGATTTTGAAACTTCAACGACGCGCCTTAGTTTTCCGTATATAGTTGTTTTAATTAAATCAAAATTTTCCTGAAAAAACAATAACACTTCAAAAGTAATATATTTTTTGTTATGGTTAATGTTAGCAAAAACAATACGAATATTGTCCTATTTGTGTTATTTTTACTTAATAATTAAGGTTAATAACATGATGTTAACAAAAATAAAAAAAATTTTTAACTTATTTAAAATGAGAAATGAAAATAATAAAATTGTTTCAGCTTTAAAGAATTTCCTTAAGATGTGAACCTGGCAATCAGCGATAAGATAGATGGTCGCTTAACATTGCTTTGCGGATACCAATCCAAGAATAAATGGCAGATTTTCCAAATAAACCTATATAGAGCACATATAGTAAATATTGTAACAGTTATGAACGAATGAAGATTACTCCATATAAGAAAAATATCATACGGGAAATCCACCGCTCCTTCCCAGGAAAGGAAGCATCGCTATCAAATGCTCCTAATCTCTGTTATGTATATACGATGGATAAACACTCAGTAAATCGCGTTAAATTACTGATTCCGTCCTAGAGTTTAGAATATTTGTTTGCACTGATTCTGGTGCATAAATCTTAAAGCAAGGCCTAACTAATTTTTGTAACTGTAGAGACGGAAAATGGAATTTTTAGCTATTTTACAGACCAATAGGGCGTAGCCCGAACAGATTTCCGAAATAAGAATATGCATATATTCATCCAAGGAACCCTATGAATGTCTACGTAAAATTGCAGTACAATGGGTTAAATAGTTAAAGCGTGATGAAAGCAAAAGAAACAAACATAAGCAATTTTCCATTTATAATGTTATTAATACCTTCATGTTATATCTAGGCCTAAAAATCATTGATAATAAGGATAATACATTTTACCGTACGTGCTAGAAAAGTGGCTTATGGGAATATTTTTATTTTATTCATAATAAAATTCTTAAATTATATTTGATTTAAATATAGACATTTTTAAGATATGTGTAACTTTAAATAATTAATTATTTATGAAAATATATTTTTTCCTTTCCTAAAGTCCTAAATTACGTACAAAAATAAAATTTTGATATCCATCCGTTTTTTGGGTCCTAATTTATGAACTTGACAAATATTTTCTACATTCAATGTATGTAGGTCTTAAAAGCCATTAATAATGCTTTATATATACGAGAGTGGTCTGAAAAGTTTCCGACCTAACAAACATGACATAATTTGTGAAATAAAAAAATCAACATAGTCTCCTTGTCACTCTACACACTTCTATCAGCGATACCATCTCTGTAACCCGTAAAAATTGTACTCGGAATATTTCTCTGAAAAATAATTGTTCACGAAGGTGATTGCCTCTTCATTTGACGATCACATTGTCCTCTGAGCGCAATTTTGAGATGAAGGAACGAAAAGAATTCGCTTGGGACTGGATCTGGTAAGACGGATGGTTAAGCAGTTTAAAACCGTAATTCATGGATTTTCGCTATCATAACCACTAAGGGACGAGAAGGTTCGTAGCCTTGGTGAAACATTATATTCTTTTTCTACAAATGTGGGCGTTTCTTTAAAAAATGTCTACCTTTACCTTGTCAAGTAATGGTGGATAGTATGCTCCTGTAATGGTTTTCCTTTTTGAAGCTAATCTATTAAATTAATTCTATTAATATCGCCTAAACAGTCGTCATGTCTTTCCTAACCAAAGAAGCAGCATTTTTTCTTTTTTTGACTCTGTTTCCCTTTTGTAATTTTTTTCGGGTGTATAATGGTGTAATCAAGTTTTATCTACAGTAATTAATCAGCGCATTTGGATTATTTTACCTAAACTGCGCCAGAAGAGCGTTGGAAATGTTCATCCTCGAACCTTTATGGTCTAACGTGAGCAAACGCGACATTAAACGCGCGGACAGCTTTCTCATGCCTAAATGTTGATATATTTTTCACTTTAATTCGGTGGTCGTCTAGCACCATTTGGTTAACTCTGTCGATGATTTCATGGGTAGTTGCAGTTATTGGACGTCCCGAACGTTCATCGTCTCTCAAGATAAGATGGCTATTTTTAAATGAAGCAGCCCAAAATTTCACTGAGTTAAATGATTGTGCAGAGTTTCCATACACAGAATCCAACTCATTTTTGATTTAATAAGGCGTATTGCCTTTCAAACACAAAATATTTCTTCCCAAATTCAGTAACTTTAAATTAGTGCTCAGTGGTTTCTTGCAAAGAAACATTTAATATGTAATTTGAGGAAGTAAATTCTTGTATGATTGTTAAATAAAATACAACCATAACCAATATAGGCTAAAGTAGTGAAAGACTAACATCACATGTTACATTCGATATTTACAAATTAAAGGGCCAATAAAAAGGGGTAACATAAGAAACAGTATTGCGCATTGGCCCTCTGTATTCTTAAAATTGTTAAAGGTGCCAATGACCTAAGAATAGGCGAATTTAATAAAATAATAAAATTTGTGCACACTTATATTTATAAAACATTTAGGAAAAAGGAATAAATTTTAAAACTTTACAATTAAGTGCAGTACCTGAGAACTAATAATATTTTACAAGATGAGCTCAAGATTTTGTCCACAATAAATTGAAATGTTAAGACATTATTTGTATAAACTTGGTATATAATGTTTATTTTTTAGCTTTTAGTGAATTCAACTCCCTTCAATATCACATAATTATAATTAACTTTTTTATGGCAGATTTATTATAAAATGTACAACTTTTATTTTTCATTTCATTCCGTATTTATAATTTTAGGAGAAAAATATGTTGCTGGTTATCTTATAGTATAAATGGGTAGATGTAATTCAGCAGTTAGTATGGAATTAGTAGGCCTATACGTGTATACATTCCTGGTCCCTGATCATATTCGAAAATTAGTTTAATTAAAAAAAAATTCATAGATTTAAGTTCATCATGGATGATTGGTGTATTATTTTTAAAATGATATTAATGTAGAATGTTTACATTCTTTTAGTGTGTTAGGGTGATATATGTGATGTAGATGTTTAAAATTTTAAAATAAAAAATACTTTGAAGAGTGCTTTAAAGTTTATAATGTTCTGGCAAAATAAAGCTGTTATTTTATCGATTTCAATGCAATCCTTTCGCTGATTTGCTGGCCACACAACTACCCAGCAATAATTGAGACGCTTGAGGCATAATATTCTCCGTGTGTAAACCAGCCACTGTCAATTAACTTTTATGTTAAATTCACTACAAAAACACGACCCATTAACAAATTAAAAAACGGTATTATGACAAAAATGCACAGCATAGATAAATATTACTTACATTAAAACATGCGCATTACCATTTATAACTGTAAATATAGAAATAGTTTAAACTGAAAATATTTTTAATGCGTATGATTTAGAAAATGTCATTCTATTGAAATATGTGTTTAATATTATGAAATACAATAAATGTCTGTGGGTAATAAGGAGGCCACAGATCAGATGCAACAGCAATTTATGTTTTAATATTAATGATTATCCAAGATATTCTGTTACTTTCACCTAAGGTAATATTATTGATTACCTTAAAATGAAGGTAAAATATGTGAAATGAATGCTTTACAACTTGGAGTTTTACAAACGAAAGGCAAGTACAGGTCTTTTCAATATATTACAATCAAAAGGCAGATGCAGGTCCCTTCCCCTCTTACTCCCACCACCAACCACACGACCCGCGGATCAACATGTACCGCTTAATTGTACGGTGTATAAAAAGGACCAACATTGACCGCTCATTACACGCGGACCAGCATGTGGACAAAAGTTTTTATATATTAAAAAATATTAGCATACATTTATCAAGCAAGTTATAAAACATAAATGTATGCTGAGAACGAATTCATAACACGGTTATATGAAGGTTTAAATAGGGGGCTTGATGGACCTGCACGGGTCGCTGTATAACACAGGACCATGAAGTGCCTTGTTTCCGTAAATATATATATATATATATATATATATATATATATATATATATATATATATATATATGAGAAAGATATTTGTGGCTTAAACGTCCCCAAGCTGTGTGAAAGGCAGCTAAAATAGGATCCAAAATTGTTATTATTAAGGTATTTATCTACGACAAGGAATATATCTTAATGTTTTTTTCGTTTGTTTCTATGATTTTTAATATTCACTTATTTCAGTTCTGTCTATTAAAAAACGTCTTAAGAATAAAAAAATAAAACATTTACAAAAATACTAAATATCACGTAACAGTACGTGCTCTTATAACTAATGATGTTTGCTGGAGAGGCTACCTCTTGTTAGATTTTTCTCCTTTTTTTCCATGGTGGTGTTTTTGATCTTTTATATAATCCTCCCGGATACTCCTGTCAACAGGCACGTAGGTTCATTTAATATGAGCGAGTAGGATCGTCCTTAAAACACAAAGGATTGTAGGATTAAGATTTACCATACGAATACACAAGATAAATATTAGCAATTTTGAATAAAGCCTCTTTGCATAGGCTATTGGGACCTTTCCCTGTACTCTAACCAGGGTTTTAGGGGAATTAAGGACACCACGGATGTGAACTAAGGACACAATCTTTCTGCAACTACTGAAGTTTAAATTACTCTAACATGGGTCTCTGTTAGTAAGTAGTTCCACTATATTGAAAACAGCCTCAAAATTATGGTAAGAATCAAACTGAGGAACTATGACAATATGCCAAACACTCGCAACTGTCCTAGATGCGTTTAGAGAATTTCGTGGAGTTTCAACTTTCTGATCTAGACAATAGAACAGCGCCGGTATAGTTGGATAAAAACTCTCATATACCAAGGCCCCTTTTAAACATCAATAAAAATATTTTGTGACGCCTAGAGTAAAATTTTAAGTATCAGTTAAGAAGTTAATGGCTGGTAAATTATTGATTCTGGATTAAACAAAATTTGTTTGGACTAAATAGGTAGTGTATATTTGCCAATAATATTTTTTGATACATAGATAGTTTTAAATTTTAATATAAACCATATCTATAAATCTAAAATAAAATTTTACGATGTAAAATATTTGGTAAATAAAAAAGGTAATGTTTATAAAATAAACACAAATTTAATGTTATAAACATTCAAATCATCTAAGATAAATATAATAAGTGTTGTGTTATTGAAATAATCACTAATTCTTAGAAGTAAACAGGACAATTGGTCACTTTAAAGAAGAGGGAAACAGGATTATAAGTCACTTGTGTGGCTCCATAAGTAACGAATATATTATTCTCAGACTGTACTTCAAATCTTGATATTTAGAGGAGGGATTTGAATACATTATTTAATGATAGAACTAAATTGAATATTTTAAAAATAAAATGCGAATGTTAAAGATGAATTGTGAGTAAATACTAATATATAAATTCACGACCCCACTCTTAGTAATGCCCTATACTATAATTCGAGAATTATAAAGGCATAGTCATCTGTCTTTACCAAATTTTCAAACAAATTATATTTGTATAGGTCAAAATCTAGGTATTATCTGTTTACAATAAATGTGCTTATTTAACTCTAAAACATTATATGTTCTCCAAATAATATATCGAGTTTTGCAATAACTATAAAAGCTATGTCAAAGTTTTTATTGTTTGAGTATCTTTAATTAATATTTGTCTTATTAAATTATGGAGTTTTTCGTTGTGATAAATAGAGTATGTGAATGCAAGAAATATCATGAAGAAAAATTAAAAGAAAAAATGAATTACAAAGTTGTTAATTTAGAGAAAATGAAAGGTAAATACGGGCTTACAATAACTGCGGAATTATAAAGCTAAAAAATACATCTGCCATAGACGACAATAACATCAAAGGGATGAAAAAAATACATAATTTACATTTAGTTGTCACTGTAAAAAAATGAATAAAAGATCAAGAATATTATGTATCAATTTTGTAGAATAATATATTTTTATTTTATTTACGAGATAAGTCGTAGATTTTTATGATTTTTGAGTTAAATGTTTCTTAATGACAGTAGTAAATTTTTATAGGATTTACGAGTATTTTTATTTTTATTTACATATAAGTAAATTTTTTTCGTACATAGTTTTTTTTATTTAAAAATATTTTTATAAAAATCCTAAGTAGCACACAGCTTTAAATAGAACATTTTCTAGGATTAATTTATGGTTCTGTAACAGTATTTTACCTTGATTTACTACCGGACCCTAAAGAATGATTACCAGATTTTCTGTTGGATATTTATGTTTTTTTTTAAAGTAATTTACATTGATTGACTTTTGGCTCCATAAGCGGGCAAGGAATCTTGACATCCAACAACATTCAGCCATACGTTGAATGGTTGAAGCATATGGGGGTTACCCATATGCTTTCACACAGTACAAAAATATTGTTAGTCGGGATATTATGTTGGAATTTTTTAATCGAATCACTTTAAAATGACTTTTAACAAACATAAATAATATCCATATGTTTTTCATCCCCACGAGAAATTTTTGGCATTTCAAATATTAATATTATGTATTTTGTAATCAGATCTAAATAAAAACGATTAAATATGAAATAAGAAACTTTTCATTGTTTTTCAACAATCCACTTCGGTAATGAAATACTACCAAACCTTCGAAATCACAGGTTTTTAGCAACTTATTTTATTAAATTAGACTAATATAGACTATACTGTCAAAAGTAAAAAACAAATCAATCGCTCCAGTCACCTTACATGTATGTATATGTAATAAAACGATCCCGTTATTATCTTAAACCGTTTTTCGTTGGACCTGATTGTAAGATGGATTAGAGGTCTGCTTCAAATTCATTTCACTCTTTATAGTATAATCAAAAAGTTATGTTCCTTTCGTTGTATTCAAAAATGGTACGTATCTTCAATGTCTGTTACCATAATGGTGTTTAAAAATTCAAAATTTCATTCCAAAAGAAATCTATTTCTTTACGTTAAAATCCTTTGCCAGCCTTCCGACAAATTAGCTCTTATAAAACTATTTATTTAATGTTACCAGGCTTTGTAATAGTTATTTAGTTATTCTGCAGGATATACATTCCACTGGCCATCATATGGCACTCATGAAATAAATAGGGATTTTCTGTAATATACCACTAAAAATATGTAGGAAGTGTGAAGAAGAGTGTAACAGCTGTTGTGTGGGATTTCTCCTAAATCCCCCAGCTGGGAGTAACAATGTTCTCAGATTTTATACACTTGACCAGTCAGGAACATGCCTGGTGAGTGGGCAGTGAACACTTTTCACAGTAATCAGTAAGGGTAGAACAGCGTTAAGTAAAGATTACAACATGTGTGGCTTTACAAACGTGTCTATTATCGCTTTTCAGTGTTAATGTTTAAATGCATACGAAAATATTTGGAAAATTATTCAACATACACGTCCATGGCAAGTTGTAAGTCTATAGGTTAGTTCATTTTCAATATATCTTGTAGATTAAACGGCGAAGATTAATTTAATTTATTTCCAGACTCTCGAGGGATCGGCTTTGCTGAAGCTCAGCCAATTAAGAACAATTTATAATACCGGTTACAAAATTAAACATCAAAGTGCAAGTCTTCAGCTTGCGCGATTTCAAATATGAGTTTTTCGTTTGTAACAGTTCATAAGGGCTAAATTTGTTTGATTTGTTTCGCTACAATCGTAAAGAAAGCTACTTGGCTCCATTTTCTTCAGTTTTCCTGTTATTGGCATTATGGAGAATAGGATTAGATTGATCTACCTTTACTTTATAGGAGGAATTACTCTGTCTATGGTCACTCTATGCGAGAAGCACATTTTTTGATTAGCTTTTTCTTATGGATAATATTCAATAATTAGCCCTTTGACGTGGTTTAACGTTCATATAACGCCAGCCACGCAATTTAGGTGAATCGAAACAGCAACAGCGGGTGGCTTAAGTGAGCTATTTTTACGTGAGAGATATCAAGTCAAAATAAAAACCAATATAACATTTAGCAAGTATAGACAAATGGATTTACAAAGTAATCTACACCTAGCATGACTAATGATGCGTGTCGTTTTTACAGTTGAAATGTATCAATACTCTAAGTGTGTAAAGTTTTAATACCCAATGTGTTTCATGTATATCGTTAGGTCTCACGAATATTCGTTAGTTAAGCAATATTAACAACCACCCTAGTTTAAATCATAATAATTAGATTTCTTAATATAAATATTTGTTCTTTGTCAGTTCCTGTAATTTCACATTACAAAGTTATTATATCAGTAATATAAACAAAACAAGCTTTACAGGCTTTATTCAATGAGAAAGCCAACTTCGCAGCATGAAAAATACCTAGCTTTCCCACATTAAACCAAGAATGATAAGTACATATCAGAATATTTATTATTAGCTCATCGTTAGTTCCTGTTTGTCCCTAATACAACCACCATTATTTCAAACATATTAATCAATGTGGGTAAGCTAACTCCACATAGTGAAAAAAGTTTACTCACTATAAAATGGCATAAATTGGTTTACGGTATATCGTTAATTCTTAGTTTTATTTAGTTTCCAAGAAAAATTAGTCTAGTTATAGTTTTAAAATACTCATTCAATAGTTAGCCAACTTCACAAAATGAAATTAAAACCTATTAAATTAGATCTTAATTATTAATTTTTTACAATTTATATCAATATGAAAAATAGATACACGTAGCAGCTCAACATTTCCATATAGAGACATTAATATGTTCAGTAATCCTACAGTGTTTATTTCACACTTTATTATATGCACTTTATTATACGCCTAAAGGTTGGGACACACATAACCGCACCGTGCCCGACACGTCAGTCGGCCGTGTGCTGGCCGTCATACGGTGAAAGAATTGCAACGCAGTTTTCAACCTGCAAGTCCACACATGTCCGCACCGACACCAGACCGTCGTGGCCGCACCGTGCCCGCACCGTCACCGATATGTTTAGTTTGAATTTTGACGGGCACGGTGCGGTCTACGAGGGGCATCATATGTTGTTTACTGTTGCGTTCTTCTTTTTAAAACTATTTAAGTAGTCTACACGTTCTATTTAATTGAATTATTTAGTATAGCCTACTAACCCTACATCCTGTGTTCGCGTGCAAAATCATATTTATTGATAAAAGTATTAAATTTTCTTACCTTAGAGTACACTAGTAATATTATCTTATTACAACAAATTTGAAAACCATGTTGTACATTAAGTGATTTTAAACAACTAAATTCGAATTATGAAAAATCTATAAACATTTTTGATTAATTAAAAAATAACAAGCATGTAATTATTTGCGCAAAAATCTATTTTTCTTTGATGTATTGAAGTTACTTGATAAATTTATTTCGGTATTTTGTAAGGGTCATATTTAGAATTTTTCTATGATATTTTTATTTTTTTATTCTTTTCACTTCAATAAAGTAAAAATAAAAATATTTTATTTACAATAAGATTTTCAAGCAAGAAAAACCCATGTTAAAAATAAATAATAATAATAATAATAATAAATCATTTATTTCCCCATAATAACAAACTGAATATTAAAAATAAATATTATCGCCAGTGCTTAATAATAAATAATACTATGACATAACGTATTTACAATAGCAGTAAATAACAAATGCAACAAAAATATGTTTTCTACTTACTTCATTTCTAATTTATGTACTTAGAGTCATAAAATATAAAAAGTAGGTTACATCCTTCTAGATTTTTCTTTCTTTTTTTTAACTAATAATTAGGCCAATAGATTTACAAAATAAGGGAAATTTAGATACCCCATAAGAGGCTGTGCCTGTGTTGGGGAGACTATACACAAAAAGGTTAAAAAATAAAAATAGCGGAATCGAGCAAGAATGAAATGATACAAATGAGTTATTGTAGCTTATGTAGTAAATAATGTACTATTGCGTTTAAAAATTTAAATTTAGTATAACTAGTGTGCTGTATTAAACAAAAAGGATTTATGCATGATTTACAATTCAAATATTAGGCTTTACACATGTAACATTAAATATTATATTATAAATAATTATTTTATAATGCTATAACGTGTCTATTAAATATTATTATAACTTAGCAGACAAGACTAACCATACACTAATGTATTATCTTAAACATATACTCAATATCATTTTGACCGATCAACCATACTCTAATTTTTTTTAGAAAATATATTTATGATTCTACTATTTTTGACTAATTCTGGAAATAAATTATTTGTCCTCGGAGCTATAAAAGAAAAACATTTTGTAAAATCTGTTTTTTGTAAGTTCTCCAGTATATATTTTACAAATATTTACTATGTTTTACAAATTATTATAAAAGGGCTTGCAACATGGTAAACTCTCTGGCATCACACTATAGCTCTTGGGTTTAATACAAAAACACTAAATATACTGTTTATAGTGTATTTGACCGAAATTCACTGCAATTAAACACGATGAACAAGAATTATAGGGATAAAAAATATAACCAAGATAATGATATTTACAAATTTTACATACTAGCTGATTGTACAAAGCTTTATTGTAGCATTACAATGTTTCATTCAGCACAGCGATTAATAAAAATAACAACAATGAAATTAACAATTATCTCAAGCAATACTTAATCTCTTCCGAATATTTTTTAAGTATCTGTCACTTCGAATTCAAAAGAAACATGCTCTAGTACAAACAGTGAGATTGTTGCGCTCGGACTGCATACGGACATGTGTGGCCTCACGGTAACCGAGCTGAGCCCGCACCGACAATCGGCCGACTCACGTGTCGGGCACGGTGCGGTTATGTGTGTCCCAACCTTAAAGGTTGGGGACACACATAACCGCACCGCGCCCGACACGTCAGTCGGCCGTATGCTGGCCGTCATACGGTGAAAGAATTGCAGCGCAGTTTTCAACCTGCAAGTCCATACTTGTCCGCACCGACACCAGACCGTCGTGGCCGCACCGTGCCCGCACCGTCACCGATATGTGGAGTTTGAATTTTGACGGGCACGGTGCGGTCTACGAGCGGCATCATATGTTGTTTACTGTTGCGTTCTTCTTTTTAAAACTATTTATGTAGTCTACACGTTCTATTTTATTGAATTATTTAGTATAGCCTACTAACTCTACATCCTGTGTTCGCGTACAAAATCATATTTATTGATAAAAGTAGGCTATTACATTTTCTTACATTAGAGTAAACTAGTCATATTTTCTTATTGTGCATATTTTCTTATTACAACAAAATTTGAAAACCATGTTGTACATTAAGTGATTTTAAACAACTAAATTCGAACTATTAAAAAGTCTATAAACATTTTTCATTAATTAAAAAATAACGAGCATGTAATTATTTGAGCAAAAATCTATTTTTCGTTGATGTTTTGAAGTTACTTGATAAATTTATTCCGGTATTTTGTAAGAGTCATATTTAGAATGTCTCTATGACATTTTTATTTATTATTCTTTTCACTTCAATAAAGTAAAAATAAAAATATTTTTTTTACAATAAGATTTTCAAACAAGAAAAACCCATGTTAAAATAAATAATAATAATACTAAATATTTATTTCCCCATAATAACAAACTGAATATTACAAATAAATATTATTTCCAGTGCTTAGTAATAAATAAGACTATGACATAACGTATGTACAATAGCAGTAAATAGCAAATAAAAAAAATGTTTTCTACTTACTTTATTTCTAATTTATGTACTTAGAGTAATAAAATATAAAAAGTAGGTTACATCCTTTTCGATTTTCTTTCTTTTCTTAAACCTAATAATTAGGCCAATAGATTTACAAAATAAGGGAAATTTAGGTACCCATAAGAGGCTGTTCCTGTGTTGGGGATACTATATACAAAAAGGGTAAAAAATAAAAATAGCGGAATCGAGCAAGAATGAAATTATAAAAATTAGTTATTGTAACTTATGTAGTAAATAATGTACTATTACGTTTCAAGGTTTAAATTTAGTATAAACTATTGTGCTGTATTAAACAAAAAGGATTTATGCATGATTTACAATTCAAATATTAGGCTTTACACATGTAGCATTAAATATTATATCATAAATAATTATTTTATAATGTTCTAACTTTAAATATTATTATAACTTAGCAGACAAGACTAATCATACACTAATTTATTATCTTAAACATATACTCAATATCATTTTGACCAATCAACCATACTCTAATTTTTTTAGAAAATATATTTATGTTTCTACTATTTTTGACTAATTCTGGCTATAAAGTATTTGTCCTCGGAGCTATAAAAGAAATAATTTTGTAAAATTTGTTTTTTATATGTTCTCCAGTATATATTTTACAAATATTTACTATGTTTTACAAATTATTATAAACGGGCTTGCAACATGGCAAACTCTCTGGCATCACACTATAGCTCTTGGGTTTAATACAAAAAACACCAAATACACTGTTTATAGTGTATTTGACCGAAATTCACTGCAATGAAACACAATGAACAAGAATTATACATTAAACATATAACCAAGATAATGATATTATTTACAAATTTTACACACTAGCTGATTGTACAAAGCTTTACTGTAGCATTGCAATGTATCATTCACCACAGCTATTAATAAACATAACAACAATGAAATTAACAGTTTTCTCAAGCAATACTTAATCTTCCAAATATTTTTTTAAGTATCTATCACTTTGAATTCAAAAGAAACATGCTCTAGTACAAAACAGTGAGATTGTTGCGCTCGGACTGCATACGGACATGTGTGGCCTCACGGTAACCGAGCCGAGCCCGCACCGACAATCGGCCGACTCACGTGTCGGGCACGGTGCGGTTATGTGTGTCCCAACCTTTAATTGGCTTCTTAAACGACTGTTTAAACTGAAAGTATATTTTATTTTAAGGAGATATATTGAAGATTAATAAAAAATTCTAAATCACCACCAGTTGTTTCATATATTTTATATTTTATGGACACACAGTACAAATATAGGATTGCGACTGTCAATCCTTATTTCACGTCCAATTTTGGCATACATTGAATGTGTTTATTAAAACAGTGTGATGGCAGTAATTTTTTTTTATTTAACTACTAAAACTGAAGTCTCTGTTGCTTAATATTGATTCCAACAAGTTATTAAGATAAGTTTTGTATAATGTTACATTTTTTTGGACGAAACGTTCTATCGTCCATAAAATTGAAACTGAACAGTTAATTCTAGTTTGTTCGATATTGCAGTTGTGAGCACTTTAAAGGTTCTATCATATCTAAAATGTTTAATAACTAAACACTATCCGGCATCTAATTTAAGGTAGTAGAAGCGTAAAACACTTTGGAAGCGTACATTTTCCAGCCGTATCATGTACGTAACTGCCATCACCGGTACAGCGTATCAATAAACCCTATCGAAGTTCTGCCATCCATGAAATAAGGTTGATCTCAAAACCTCTAGACTGATGGGGGCCGTCATATTTAATAACTTCAGTGTATGTTGCGCATAACTTATTTATACAAATATATTGAGTTAAACTTAAATATGACTACTAAGGTTAATACTGAATTGTAGTAGCCTATATTTGTGTTAATATGAAGTGTGAAATATTTTGAAAGGTCATGTGCTTGATCGCGTCATTTAAATAGTGCACAAAAAATTTGCCTTTATGAAATGCTGAGCGGTAAATCGATTTAGGCCAGGTTTGCTTAATTGCTTATAAATAAATAGTTGTGCAAATAGTGCACAAATAGTTATTTCCCTAAAAGCACATGCATTCAAATAAACGGTTCACTAAGGAAGACAGTACTGTACTATGTATGACATTTTTTACTTATTCTGACCTGGAAAAAACAAACGGTAAAGTTCAAAATATCAAATTTATAGACATTATACACAGTTGTTACTATAAAAAATCCGTGTGCTCTGAAAATGCATTTTAATATTACAAAAACAATGTGATGTGGAATGTATAAGCTTCGGTAGAATTGAACCCTAAAACATTTTTTAGCATGGAAAAACTTTAAAAACTGAGTTAAACTAGGCGTTGAAACCTTAGAGTTAAACAGCGTTTATAGTTGTCAAGCTTACGCGTCAGAGATTTGAGAATGTCTTTCCATTCAATAGACCACGATTTCCTGTTTTACTTTATGTCATAAAAACTTATGGTAATCGATGACAGCCAGTTTACTCTCCACAACGAGGCCTAAATATCTCGTTTCTGCAATCCTCGATCTCACAAGTTACTTGTAACAAAAAATGTATTAGTCAAAAATATAAGGGTAAATATTGCACAAAAACTACAACACCACGAAATAAATTGCATGTACATCGAATTTGAGTACTCCTTTCCAATATAAGTCGTACTGTTCTAGTACCCATTTGTTTTTTCAACCTTTAGCCCTCCCCCTTCACCCTTTTAGTCTTATTTTGAAATAAATCCGTAGTTTCTTTGTAAGCCTTAGAGTCGGTATTTAATACCTACGTTTTGTTTTTGAAGCAAGTTCCTAACACTCTATGATAGTCCATTTATTTGTATGATACAGTAAAAGAAAATTTAAATTCATTAACTGCAATACCAAAAACATGCTCAAATAGTATGTTTAAAACAAAATGCATTTGATTTATTATAAAGATTAAAGTTTCTATATTATACACTTCTATAGTATCTTCCTCTAGTATGCTAAACCACACGTACAATCACAAATGCACATATATAAGATATTACGCCCTCCCACATGTCGCGTAACAGGTTTCGCTCACATTGCATACACAATTTCAAGTTTATAGCTCTTTCCATTAGGTTACATGTGTCACTATGTAACATAACAAAATGTCATACAATTGTATTTACTTTGATTAAACATTTATTCATCCTGCGAGTACCAATGTAAAAAACCTTTACTAATGTGGATTCAAATTCCATGGAGGAATATGCTCAATGATCAATGACGATGCTGCTTTTACAGAAGTGTTCTCAATGCAAAATATCACTTTTATGTATTTTTATTCTCGAGGTATTGTGTGGGAAAACATACAGAAATGAAATGTTTTCATCCCTCTAGTAATAGGTTTTGCTAATTTTGGGTAATTTATTAACTATTAGTTAAGCGGACACTGATGTTGTAGGAATGTTATTATGTTTCACCGTGTTAAAACTCTTTTTTTTATAAATTCAGGCCATAAAAGCTTATAGTTTCAACAGTTTTATTTCAAGTTCTCCAGAACTGCTTCTAAACAATCCTTGCGTCGATAATAGTACACCTTGGATAGTTCATATGTAAAAGAGAGAGGATAATTAAAATATATTATGTTCATTTGTCATAATATTTATTTTACATAAAATAAATCTTCTGATGATTTTGTAATATATATATATATAGCTGACTGTGAACGCTGGTACTGCTGTTAAAGATTGAATAGAAAAAGTGACAATCACTGAAATGGGTTAACTTGTCCACTGAGAATAATTGCTGTCTTGCAAGATCGATTTACAGTTGGCTTGTGGCCAATACCGGTAGTATTACATACTTTCATTGTAGACATTGACAAACCATTTCACGATTTATTTACTCTGAATTATTGTCCATGTTGGATGTTCGATGTCTCACTTCACTATGTTGACTATTTCTTAATTAACACTCTAGCAGTTTCACAACAACTTTTCAAAATATATTGCCAGGTTTTTATAAAGAAAAATGTACTGAAAAAAAATAATATTTTAAGATTGAAATAGTGAAAAACATTAAATAACCTGTACAGTAAGTGTAAATTAAGGTTTCTAAATTTTTAATTGTATGAGTTAATTATACCAATTATTCTTATATTTCATAGACCCAAGCGTAATCAAAGCTGTCTTATAGTTCTATTTATATTTATTGACGTCCACGAAATGTAACAAAATAAGAAATAATGTCACTCGCTACAGGTTTTTTAAATATTGTCTACTTAAAACTCAAATATAAAAGATACCTTTTTGATTAGGACAGTTGTAATATCATATGCACTTATTTAACCTCACAATTTTTAAAACTCTTAAGATTTCAAAGCATAAAATACAACGGTAAAAGCCAGAAAATTTATTACTGTCTTACATTGTTTTGTGCAAATTTTTATTATCCTACCTCTCATTGGGCGCCAACGTACTGATATAAAACAATAAAAACGTGTGAACTTAAAAAGCAACTATGTTTGATTTAATAAGTTTTCACACATTTATGGTTTGAGATCAAATATTAGTGATTGTTATAAGGGTTTAAAATGTATAAAAACAGTCTAAAAATATTGAATTAAACGTGTTACTCTAGATGGTTCAAAAATATCTCACAATGAATAGCTGGGGCATTTTGGTGAGATGAATGGGTAATCTCTGAATTTCAATATATTTAAATTTGATATGAAAACTGTAATAAAACAAAGTCAACAATAGAACCTAACTTGAGTTAGCTTACATCTTTTTATATTATAGTCTTTAATTATATACATGTTAGACTGATTTAAAAATAAAAACATCGTAACTGGTATCAGTTATTTAGAGATGGCAAGAATACTTAAAACAATTATAATTTTTCCTTTTATTTTTTAAATTAATCCTGTATACAACAGTAGGAAAGTTGTTGAATTTAAAGGGAAAGGATATTGATTAATTAAAATTTCACGTTAGTGTCAATGAACATGAGAACGAAGGAGCCGATCTCCGTGTGTTACTAGTAGTATGTAACGTCGTGCAATTGTCTGCCAACGGCGCGGCGGCAACATGCCAGAGTGATTGTCAAACGGCTGATTGGTGCTATTGCTGCCTTTGAAAGAAGCAATTAACTTATGATCAATAATAAGGAAAAGTGGATGAGGCAATTGCGTGTTCTCACGCATACTCTCGTAGTATCTTCGTCTATGCATTTTGAGATGAACATGAAGCCTCTTAAGTCGACTTGAAGTTGAGATCGTCTCTGACTTAGTACATTTTCAACACAGGTCAATAAGCTGATAAGAGCATTCATTATTCCTAGTGCCTATTCCACAGAGCATTGCGGTTGGTTACGGACTGACGAGTGGGGTTGGTGGTAAGGACCCCCGTCCTGTCGAGATGTCATAAGGAGGGATAAAGGGCTCTACATATCAGTCATTTCACCCTGCAAGAAGGGTATGCTATGTTATAGTATAGTAAATGTGTGGTTTTTATAGGGAACATTATAACAAAGATTTTTTCTACAATTGAATACTACCGTGTAGACCAGTGTCTGTCTAAAAGACCCCACCCCTACCCCTTGCGTCCCCCACTGTGTGTTGACACTAATAATCTACTATTTTATACCAATACCTCGCTATTTGAGGTTGCTTTTGCCCACTTCTGGATATCCATAAGCTTGTCAATATGAAAGTAACACATTGGTTTTTATTACCCAGTGTAGGTTAAATTGAAAGGTATGAGCAAGCAAAAGTAAACCCTCTTAATAAATTACAATGAAGACTAACATATATTTTAAAACCTCATAATACATGTGTCCAGTAAATTTGAAATCTAATCTCGACTGTCTATATTCCAATGTGTGATACGAGAACAGATTTTCGGTCATAATTAACCCTTTTAAATGTAAATTTCAGCACTAATAGTCCAGTCGTATTACCTGATTGAAAAAATAAATGTTTTCTTACAGCAAACTAATGGCACAATTTAGTCAAATACATCATAAATAATTAAAAAAACCATTCCGAACCAAAATCGTCTATTAAGGGGTATAGGAGGGGGTGGTTTTTAGGGGTGAAAAATGGTTTTTTTGCAATTTGTGAGTAAACAATGCATCCTATTGAAAAAAGTCAAATATAAAAGGTGTTGGAAATGAAAAAATCTACAACTTGTGTTGTAATCATTTTTGCCCTAACCTCAAAAATTTCCCCAAAAAATTCAAAAAACCGTTTTTTTTGGTTTTTAATTTTTTTCTTTTACAAAAATGGTTCGATTGAGCTGAAAGTTTGATCAAATATACTTTGTGCTATTCTAAAAATACTGTATTTTTTCATTAAGAAATATTCAGCCGTTATAATAAAATTTCACTTTAAAAAAAACATTTTGATAATTTTCAATCACCATTTTGAAAAATTTTTTTTTAATCAAAAAAGGTTTCTCTGACGGCTCATTATTTTCGTTTTTTAGTCTATTTTGAAGAAATGAAAGAAAAAATATGTAGTTTAATTGAAAAAACTGCAGAAAAATTGAAAATAAACAAAATATTTACATTTTTCAATATACATTGTATTATTTACGTGGAAAAATTGTTATTATTTATTTAAATTCTAATTTTTTTTATACCAGTGCTATTTGTAAGCATTAAGCAAAAATAATAATGAATCAATGCACATTTAACAATTACGTGGAAATATTTAAATAAATCAAAAAACAGAATTCGAGTCTTAGTAAATTTTTTTTTAATTTGTATTTTTCATCTTATATTTTATATTTCTTTACAATATTTTTTACAATCCTTATTGAAATTGAATCAAGAAACCATTATTTCTTTCCAAAAGTTTTTTTGAATATTTATGTATTTTTTTCAGTGAACTTAAAAATATAAATATCTTTTTTTTCATATTCTACGTCATCTGATCGTGATTCATACCATATTCTACTCAATTCTTTCCCTGATTTTTTTAAATGTAATGATTGTATCTCCTTTCATTGAAGGAAACACAAGATCGTTATCAAAACTATAACTCATTTTTTTAAATGTATTTAATATTGGGATATCACCATCAAAATCTTCTTTAATTTCGTTTAAGGGAACATTGGCATTCGGATGAATTTTTTTAAGTAATACACGCAGTAACTTATGAAATCTTTAGAATCTACACTCGATGTATGTCTACAAGATGTTGAGCTTGTCCCATCATAAAAAGATGACATGCACCTATTATGATAATAAGCTTGAACTTCATCTGATTCTTTGAGAAAATTCAGTCTAACTAACAGACTTTTATTAAATGATTCTGAAACATCTCTTCCCTTTAAAGTTGATAAAATTTTTCTTTAGTCTCAACCTTCTGCATGCCGCGAAATGCTCTATTTTGGTTAAAAGGTTCTTCACAAAAAACACAATGATGCTCAAAATCAAAATCACATGCTTCTTTCATAATCTTCTTCCCAATAGATTTTTTTCCCTGTTTGTTCTTTGGAAGCTGTAACAATTGATCGAGGTCTATTGTATGCCGATCGACAACCATCATTAATGTGTGCTTCAGTCAATTTCTGAAATGTTTTATACTGCTGATCATTGCTTTGTTTTACTTGACGAAATAAGAGTATCTATCCCTCGACTTTTTATTTTCACCAAATCTCCATCGCGGCTTTTACAAATGATACAAGAAGGTACCTTTTCCACCATTTACATGAATCTATAAAATGCAGAAAGCACGATAAAATTAGTATACCGAAAATACGTAAAAAATTACTAGATAAATAGCATGCGTAAAATTGTATGAACAGAGACAAAGTTTTATGATCTGTATTATTTTTAATAAACTTTTATTGAATAATTTGTATAAAATTTTGTTTCGCAAAATTTTAAAGTTTTACTTACCATTTGTATTTTATATGGACAAAAATCTTGTAAATTGCTAATCAAGAGGCTTATTTCACGACACTACTCCAATATAACTTGACTGACGACAAAGCAGCTGCTTATTGAATGCTTAGAAAACATACTGAGACCCGTATAATAGAAGAATAGGATTGACCCCGCCCTTTTGCTTCAAGGACACTATTATATACCTGTACTATATATACCTGTAATCCAACTTTCACATTCAACAATGTTTCTAAACTTTTCAAAATATTCGAAAATTCTTCAACATTAAAAAAAATTAGAATTTAAATAAATAATAAAAATTTTTCCACGTAAATAATACAATGTATAATGAAAAATGTAAATATTTTGTTTATTTTCAATTTTTCTGCAGTTTTTTCAATTAAACTACATATTTTTTCTTTCATTTCTTCAAAATAGACTAAAAAACGAAAATAATGAGCCGTCAGAGAAACCTTTTTTGATTAAAAAAAATTTTTCAAAATGGTGATTGAAAATTATCAAAATATTTTTTTAAAGTGGAATTTTATTATAACGGCTGAATATTTCTTAATGAAATAAATACAGTATTTTTAGAATAGCACAAAGTATATTTGATCAAACTTTCAGCTCAATCGAAACCATTTTTGTAAGAGAAAAAAAATTAAAAACCAAAAAAAACGGTTTTTTGAATTTTTGGAGGAAATTTTTGAAGTTAGGGCAAAAATGATTACAACACAAGTTGTAGATTTTTTCATTTCCAACAACTTTTATATTCGACTTTTTTCAATAGGATGCATTGTTTACTCACAAATTGCAAAAAACCATTTTCCACCCCTAAAAACCACCCCTCCTATACCCCCTAATAGACAATTTTGGTTCGGAATGGTTTTTTTTATTTATTTATGATGTATTTGACTAAATTGTGCCATTAGTTTGCTGTAAGAAAACATTTATTTATTTGACCATTTTTAACTGCTATTTCTCCTGGACTATAAACCTAAGCTATCTTGTATTATTTATACCATCTATCATGTTATTGAGCGATACCGTTCCTTGTGTTTATAAACAATCTGAGTTATGAGATCAGCAAACTGGTTATTTTGTCGTTCTAGTTCTGGTAAGATTGCTCTTCTTTTCAACCTTCACTAGTTGACAAAGCCATTTTCGTAGTATTTATATTACAACAGAGAGAAAACGCCAACGAATTCCGCGAACTCAGAACACAATTTCAGTAATAATTCCCAGGACAATGAAATCTGCTATCTACGGGAAGCGAGACAACGTTATATGCGTGACTACATATCTTGTCGTAACATATACCGCATTTCTCATCAAAGGGCTGTTTGAACTGTCATGAAACATAATAATTATCCCAATCATAGTTTTTTACCGGTATATATCCTGAATTATACTATTTTATACTTTTAACGTAGTTTAAATCTATAATTTATAATTGATATTCGCTCACGTTCGTAAGGCTATAAATATTGGTACGTTTGCTACAATGAAGATTTAAAAATAATTTCCTTCAAATGTGCAACAAGGAAATAGCTTAATAGGGCTATTTAGATTGATATCTATGAAATAATTCGAATTAATATACTTCTTTGCGCTGAATAGTAATATTCAAAAAGATATATTGTCTGAGTTTTAATGATTAACATTTTTCTAAGTACAATTATGAAAGTTTTGATTTAGCCATTAACAGGTATTGCGGTAAAAAAAATAATGGATAGCACTAACTTTTTAAACGGCTGAAGACAAAATAATGAGTGTGAGACGAGGGTGAGGCGAGTCGGTTGTTTATGTATATGCTTTCGATGCTCTTGTACATGTATGGGCTTATACTTTTCGCAAAGAACTCTTCAGGTAACAAGGTGCAGTGAGGGAGTCTCTCTACCAAGTGATTTTGAGGGGACATTATCCGAGGCAGCTGTCTCCGTGAACTTACTTCAGGAACCAGGGTATTAATAGCTTCACCCCAAACATGAAGTGCTTTCGGAAGAATCCAGTGTTATGTGCGAAAATTTTAATGGTATTCGGATTACTTAATGCCTGCCCATGAGACAGAGGCTCACACTCGTAGAGATGGTATATACTATTGGACAAATAAAACCATATTTAAAATATAAATACAAAGGATTGTAACGATTTCATAATGCAAACCACATGGTTTGCAAGAAAATCTTTAGTGTTTTCTAAACAAAACTCTAATAGTCTTGTTTTAATAATCACGCTAATAGAATATTATTGATGAACAGAATACTTCATAAAATCTTAAATAGATACTTAAATAGATCTTTATAACTCAATACAATCTTACTACATACCGTAATAAAATTACCACAAGGGCTATGCAATTATCAGCTATCGTACTCATGTGATGGTACCTAAGAATAATTTATATATTAGTAACGGTAACTACCAAAAGTTTGGTAACTTACTCGTTATGCTAGAATAGATACAAAAAACAATTAGTTTTAACGTTTCGTAATATATTTATTTTTTAAAGCGTATAAATTTAAATAAACCTCCTTAAAAATCTAATGGTTCGAGGATTCTTAATTGCGTCTGCGTGCTCAAACCTCAGGAAGATATGGCAATATTCACCATCATGGATTCGGATAGAGCTTAAGTAGCAAGGATATCGAGCAACAGCAAATCGACTTCTATCTCATCCCGCAGGCCACGACGAAAGAGATTGTTTAATAACAAACAAAGTTTTTTTTTAACAAAATCAGGCCTGCCTTTTATAATACTATTTAAAAAACTAATAACAACGATTAAACTCTTGATTATTAAATAATATTTTGTCAAATTATACGTAATAGTAACGAAACATATGAAAAATCAACGAAACATAAACTTAAATTTAGACTCGAGGTTCGGCTATCCACTACCGGGAGATAGTGTCATTAGTTCTTCCAACAGATTCTAGATCGGCGGCCGAGCTGTGGAGACGTACTAACGGTCCATCGCCTCACCTCGGTTCACCTAGAGCTCAATTTTACATTTATTTAATGACCAATCGGAATAGAAATCCTAGTTATTCCTTAATAACGTATCCTAAAATTTTTGCAGATTTTCGATATTATCATTAGTTTTAGTTATCAATAAATACATTAATAAACTTTGCTTTGCTAATGCTTTAATATTTGAAAAATATATAGCAAGACAAAATAGAAGACAAATAAAAACAGATTAAATTTTTATTAATCATATCTTTAAAATGAGATACCCTCCATAATTCTACGATCCAAGACGAGGCTTCCAAATAACATGGTGGGCTAAAACAACACTTTTATACATTTTTACAACATTTTAGCTAAGTACCGGACTGTCCTTTCAAACTTTTTAACTCCTAAAAACATTTTAACCCCGTCAGAGTTCTGACATCATAATATACTATTTAGTGATACGCTCCTTTATTACTAAACGACAAATCCTAAAACATTCCATAAATATCAGAAAAGTGACATATATCTGCAATGCTTAGTTGGTGGTCAAGCCTTGTGTGAAACTGAAGTTTATCATTCAAAATTGAAAAAGTTCTGTAGCATATTTCCTTCGGTCGATAAAAAAGTAAAAAAAATAGTTTTGCAATGATCAAATTTGTTATACAAATACCAAAAACATAAAGTGCAACTGTCTTAAGGTCAATGACCGCCACAATGGTGACTACATCGTGAAGGTAGAGTTTAATGATCCAAGAGAGAACCCGCTGAGATGGAAGATATTGGAGTATTGCCGCTATTATACCTGCAGTGTGAGAATGTATTTGGCAGTCCCAGATTTTCTCACTTAGAAATTATTTTATTGATATTCAACTCCCGTAGAAAACGCCTCTTCTTATGGAAATTTTAATAATTACAATCTCTTTCAGTGAAGTCTATATACTTAGTAATATGTATATTTTTAGAGAGAAACCACCTTATGGAAGTAACATTTTTATTACGCTCCACAGAAAGAAATCCGGAGCATGAAATCAAAAAATGGTACCTTGAAGACACTATATGTTGGACTATGCAAGATAACTAAAGCTTTGAAAGTCCTCATAATAGGAAGGATCTAATTTACCGTTATAGAGTTCAGAATGTTCAGAATCCCAAATGATTTCCGATTTCCGGTTAGTTTAAAAGTTTTTAATTAAATCTATAATTTATAATGGTTTGTGCAATGGAATATATTTAGTTTTAAAGAAATCAATTGAGATTGAATGAAAAGTCTAATATTTTTCCATTCCAGAAAAATATGACATATTGGTAGAGATTAGCGATGATAAAGAGTATAACCTTACCACAGAATATCATTGCCTTGTATTTTTTAAGTGTTGAAATTATTACATTACAATTATTACAACCGTAAGTTCCCAGGCTTGTTCATGTTTTTTCATAGATAATACAGGTTATAATTTGCTGTAACATCAGAGTTCGTCACTTCAATGTTGCAAGGCACGTTGTGAATTAACTTTCTGTAAAGCCCAAAAGACAGTAACTTCAGCTCACTTATTTGTATCTTGATTAAATTATAGTGTAGAATGTAGTCTTTAGTAAAAATAGATATCTCCAATTTACTTTGACAAACGTACAATAATGGCTAATTTACGTTAAAACAAACTATACTTATACATCAGTTAAAGATGTACTCTACATGTTTATTCTTAGATAAGCAAACATACAATTCACAAAGGTAAAACTGTGAATAAAGTAAATCTTGTAGTAAAAGCATTTTTCAAAACATAATTTTTTTACGCCGTCCAAGAGAAAAAGTAAAGAGCAGAAGGATCTTTGGGCTCTTTCTGGAGTGATATAATCCTGGATGGTTAATTTTGGGGAAAGAAACCGGGTTCTGTCAAGATTTTGTAACGAGAAAGTATTTTGGGAATTAATATCAATCTTGTGTCTTTGAAAGAATGGGAAGCCAGCTCTGTATCAGCATCTTCAGTCGAATCAGAAAGTTTCTGGTACATCCTTATGTCTAGGTTATAAACAGCCCTCATCCTTAGCAGATTTAGGACCTGTCCTTATTACTTCCCATGTAACATACATCAATTTGTCCAATGTCACATCTTTCATTGTACAACTGAAGAAAATCCGATTTGTACTGTCAGCAGTTGGTTGAGAATGTAATCAAGAAATCAATATCTTCGCGGAACAATTTTCCACTACTGAATAAGAACAAAACCCCAACAATGTGAACTAAACAGAGTGTGTACATTCCTTATAACGCATTGTGGAAAGAATGTATCACTCCTCAAAAAAAAAAAAAAAAAAAAAAAAAAAAAAAAAAAAAAAAAAAAAAAAAAAAAAATCTAGTATCCAGTATTTTATCTTTAAGACCATGAATGTAAGACTTTAGACTTTATTGTATTAGAATATACATACATAATAAATAATATAATATATTTATATATATTATTCATTAAAATTATATGTCTCTTGAATTTTTTCTGTTTTTGTATAGCATAAATTCAAATTATTTTAATTTAATCGGATAGTAATTTATTTCAAAACTATTCAAATGCATATTTTTGTGATAAAATACAATCTCCATACAAAAATAAATATAATACTGCAAAGAGTTACAAACAAAGTACAAGAATAGTTTTAAACAGTTACTGGAATGTGTCTATTCTACTAAGTTCTACATTCATTAAATTCTGTGTTATAAGTTGAAATTATTTTTAAGAATATCCCAATATTACAGAACATTTAAGTATAAAGAATTTAAAAATGAGTGGACATAGGCAGAAAAACGTGTCTGTAATCACGAGTCCCTTCCAAAACATTTTAGACTAATTGTAATTTAATACAAACCAACACGGTAAAAATATATAGCCTGATACATTAAGGCAAAGAAAAACTAAAGTTGAATCTCCAAACTTGAAAACATTAGGATTAACCTGCAACAACTCTCTCAGACTACAAGATATCCGCAAGCGCTACAGTTAAATATAACTGGGCGTATTTCTACAAGGTTTGTGCTGGTTTATGCAGATCCAGGACTTTTAATTAAACAAACTTTTCGTTGGACGTCAAACTTATTGTTTTTTTTTAACTCAGTGGTTATCAGATAGGGGCAGATTCGTGTTGGTGGAGCTTTATAGATTAACAAGTTAGGTTGTTCTAACATACTATTATTGAGATTACTTGCCGTAAAATAAGTCCGTAGATTTAGGTTTCATATAATTTTAATTAATACAGTTAAGTGTAAGCTATCACCGTTTGTGAATGTTAAGTTTAGCTACACCTTACCTTCCTTTAGTGCAGTGTCTGAAATCTGATGCACTCATGGACTAGAATTCTGATATCTGGAGTCTTGTTTGTTTGAAGAGATCCAAACAAAATCATGTAATAAATGTAATAAAAGTTTTATTTTTATTTATGAATGCTCGTCCTGGATCAGAATGTATATTTATAGATGGCTTTAAAATGAATAATTATATAGAATCAAAGTCAATAAATAAATACTAGCTGAATTCAGATATGTTCCCATGATTATGTTTTAAATGATCTACATTATTTTATCAATCCCTCCTTCTTGTTCAAAGACCTATGTTTTAATCTTCTTAGAATATTCTTCAGGGCTGTTACGATTCATTAAGTACAAAGTACAAGGACTTTTCATAACAAGTTATTATCAAGTAGCTTTATCAACAATAAATCCTCTAATGGGACCAAAACATTTATTTCCGGATAAGGAGAAAATTAAAAAAACTTGTTCTATATATTCCAGTGTTAATACCATTGATATTGTTATAAAGAAGTATTTCCACGCTATGATGAAATATACTTGATCACTTAGTAGGAAACTCTATTGTGTGTAGTTTTTAACACTACTTGCCGTTTGTAAGCTGGAAGTGGGTATAGCTAAATTAGAGAAGCTATTTTGTTTGGTCTAGATCCCACATTATGATAAAATACGTAAAGAAGAAGAAGCAGTTGCCACTGTTGTATTCCGGCAAGTACAGCCACAGCCATAACAGTTATGACATCGTAACTAATACTGAATACTGAAACTTCGAGATCGTAAAGGCTACTTGGAGAAGAGACAGCGGCTAGTTAGTGATCTAATCCCCACACAGTACCCCATCTCACCACAACATTCCGCTGTTAATTTGACTGTTCATTGGAGTCTGAAGATAGATTAAATTATTATTGCATTTCCTCAGCTCATTTATCCTTAAGAAAACATAATTTAAGCTCTTCACTGTTCCATTATATTCTTATAATTGTTTCAGCCACTTTATAATATTTGCAAGATTTAGAAATTTGGAGGTTTTGTCGTTAGTTTTTAATTTGAATAATAAGTGTTCCTGATCAAACAGAAACTGTCCATTTTGTCAGGTATAAAATTAGTTAAGTATGGCAATCATCAGGCAGAATTCATAAAATAGGTTATCATAGATTTAATTCCATCGCAAAAAGACATTTTATTCATTATAGATATTGTGACGTCTGGTGCATCTCCCGCCGTCTGAAGTAGAGGAGAGGGGTCAGTGTGTGACACCTCAGGAACAAGACCGACTGTGGCAGTCGGGTAGTGGTAGAGAGCCTAAACGGAGTGTAGCAGCCACGGTCGGGGAAGGCAACGGGCGTCTCAGAGAACGCGGACCGGAGGTGACGAGCCGGTAAGGTGCGGTGCCGCGGCGGCCGGTGACGGTGCTACGGTCAATTCTAGATTGAGACCTGTCTTTTTGATTTTGAATGAAGTAAGTTAATAGTTGAAGTGAGCGTTGTACGTAAGACTTCTCTCTCACACGCCAAGTAGCCCCATTCCACATACCAAGATCCAATAGATGTATACAGTATATAGTCTAAACTATTAAAGAATATCTTGTATTGGATTCTCGTTTTAGGGAGCAATCTGATTGTTGCCCGTGAATTGGGAAAGAAAGGTCCAATACAGTTAGTTAGAAACTTGATTTCCTAGAACTTTAGTCGAGACTGAAGCAATAATTTACAGACCACTTACACCTACCTGTTCTCTGTCCTTTATCTAACTCTTTAATACAATTTCTAGAGTGAATCCCTTTTAACTTTTTCCACTTTATTATAATAAGACACTTTGTATTATATTATGTACCTAATTGTTAACATATACATCTAGTATTATTGAATTAAAAGTAAAACATAAAATAGGTGTTTCATACATTCATAAATTAAACAGAGTATTAATATTTACGTATTTGCAAGAAAATGAGATTATAATTAAAGTAATTTCAGATTTGAAATAATATATTGCACCATAAATAACGGTGAGGTGCAGCATGGAGTAAGTTCTACTCAAACACGTAATGCAATTAAAACGTTATATACTGTATTGCTATTTTTAAAGACTTAACTTCAATATCACCTAGTAAACCATAATATTACATTTGAAAAGTGAGAAAAAACTATACTTGTGCCATATGCTTTGCATTCCAGACAAAATATTTCGTTATTGAGCTTTATAAGTTTTATATCATTATATTTTGTATTTAATAGAAGAAAAAGAATTTAAATAACTTAATCTTTTTTTCAAATACATAATTTCTGTGGTTATGAGCAATAAAAGACATCAGAAAGCATTCAAAATGTAAAAGAAAGAAAACTATAGGATTAATTTTAGCCTACATCACAGTAGAGAAGAGTTTATGTTTTATGAGTACATAATTTGGAAAAAAATTACGTTTTCTTAAAAATGGATTTGTAAAAACTCCTGTCAAAATATCTTTATAAAGGGTGTTGTGCACATTTCTTATTGAAATCCTAATTAAAGTTATCAGTGAAAATATTTTTATAGTATTAACGCTTTCAGATATTAATAGTTGAATATTAATCTTTTGCGGATACGTAACGTTTTTTTAATACACATATTTTAAAGGTCAGTAAAATGTTTTTGCCAGTAAAAGTAAGTGAATTTTTTCAATAAAGTCTAAAAAAGTTTATTATCTTTTGTTATGAACATAAATGTGTAATCGAACCACCATGACATCTTGAGAAAAAAAAACATGTATTATTTGGTAATTAAAAGATCATTAACACTAAACAGTATAATAATATAGATTTTAAATTTTACATAACAGGGTATAATATAACGTAGCTATTGTAGGAAGGGTTGATTCAATGTTAATTATAAGATTATCTCCAGTTCATCTTCAAGTTAATCGAGCGCCTGAAATCAGAAGTGTCAAAGACTTGACTCTTGGAATCTGGAGTCAATGTCTGTTTAAAGATATTAAAAAAATCGATTGATTGCCCTGTCGTGTCACACTTTATTTTGTAGTCTAGTTGTCTCTGATGTTGAAATTGAGTAAAGAATTCGTATTGAGCTTCTTCGTCGCCGACTGGTTTTGGATCTCTTTAGAAGAACATGACACAAGATTCCAGTAGTCACTTCTGTGACAGCGTTTCAGGCGCTCCGCAAAGAGGAAGATGTACTGGAGATAAACTTAAAATTAAAATTGAATTGTCCCTTCCCAACATAGCACCTAACGCGTCAATAGCAATAGCGTAATTTGGTTCCTTAGCAACTATAATCTACCAATAGGATCGTCTTTGTTACACTCAAAGCTGAAACTGTTACACAGCTCCGATACAAACTGGAGATTGTATCATAGTACCTACACTTTTGTAAAATTTATTCTTGCCACCTACGAATACTTAAATACGACGATTTAGCACCGATTCTATTAGACCTTAGAATATTGGCTTAAATATTTAGTTTTAAACACATTTTTACGAAAACCTAAGTGATTTATAACTAACTTAGGTACTCTGGTATATGTGAAACTTTAGATCAATTTCGTAAAATAAGAAAATTACAGAAGATATACGTTCATTCTGTGTATCAATAATGTTACGTAAAGATTTTAGCAGTTTTCAATTAGAGAATTTGCTTAATATCTTTATTAAGATATTAAGAAATTAAAAGTTATTTTTACTTTATAATTTTATGTATGTTTAAAATATGACTTTATCATTTCAACTATTTATTGTAAGAAACATTTTTCTAATTAAGATAAAGACGAATGTGTCTGTGTGTCTTCATCAGTAAAAGTTAGTATTGAACCCTAACTGCATAAAAACCAAGAAACATGTGATTTATATCTCTGTTAAGTTTATTGGAAGTAATGTGTCACTTGGTTGCAGTAACTTATCAAAGTTGGCTCAGATCTCAGGGTTCTTGGTCGAAATACTTCTTTTAAGTGTTTCAAAACTTACCAATGAAATATATACACTTCTAATAGTTTTTCTATTTTACATTATACAATATTAATTAAGAATTTAAGTAAAATGGTCAATAAATAAAATTTATATTTCCGGATGTGTAAGCATTGAATAAGTTTATTAAGTTCAATCGTTTAACCAATAAAAGCTTTTGAATCATATAACGAGCTGACGATCTATGAGCTGACGATGTATTGCAAAACTTGTAATAAACTTATGCTTGCTGCGGTGAAAATAAACCAACCACAGACCTTCATAACCGACAGTGATCAATATAGCTTCCTTATCATCGACAGGCTGCCATTTCTTTTAACGTTTGACATTATCTTCTTTGTGTTGAAGTTATTTTCTCTTCATCTTATTTCTCAGAGATCTTTAATTATAACTATAAATGTAGAAGCTTTGTTGTTATACATTTATTTTTTACAATCCCAGTAAAATTACTGGGAAAGTTGCATAAAAGTTAATAACACAAGAGTTTAATATTATGATCAAGACGGTAGCCTCACAATGTATTCTTCGTAATATACAATTAATTAATGAATCTGCTGGTCTCGGTACATAGATGGCGGTAAACTAGTTGTGTGGTTATAATTCCTTGTCTAGCCACTGTCACATTAGTTAATAATCTGAAGAAACCATTTTATTTAACAAATTAACTAAATTGCCCTTCCATAAACATAATGTGCTATATTCGCAAACAAAATTTTAATTTTATATTAAATATTCTTTACACTTACAACGATCACACTTTCATCCAGCTCATGAGAAAATACCCAAAATCTAATTTTTACAAGTTAATTGTAACATAAATTATATTAAATAACATTAAAATTATTGAAAAAGCGTAGACCGTTACATCAACTAATTGATTTACAAACATGACGTAAGAACTTTTCTATCATGCAATATACATTAAACAAATTTATATCATTACAGTTTTTAATGTTTGAAAATATTTTTATCAGTGTAATTTTATCATTGCTACATAGTTTGTGTTGAGATAAATACAAATAAAAGTCAAAATTACAATGATATACCTTAGATCATCACTCTATATGAAATTTTAAGGAAACCAACACAGCATAAATTATACATGAATGTCTTAACCCATAAAAGGTATATGATCTGTATATATATATATATATATATATATATATATATATATATATATATATATATATTTCAGTATGGTTATTAAATTGTTTAGTTTACGCCTCCGGTTTTGACCATAATACCTACCCCTATTTGAACCTATTGGTATCTGTGTATTATAAATTCAAAATGAAACCCTACATTCTTTATAATGATAATTACATTCGAAGATATATAATTGAGTCTCCCAATTATTCGGTCATTTTTTATTCAACAACTAAAACCACATTTATAAAATCTAACCACTACAATTTACCTACTTTAACACTTTATTAGCCTAATATTTTCAAAATTTGCTTAATCATTCAACTTATACATTGGAACCATTACAAATTTGTCGAATAACAAATTTATAAATATTGATTTTACGTGAAGAGATAAATAGGGGTACAAAATCTAGTTAATGGTAACAGAACGACTCTACCCTATCCTCACAAATAGCACCGATTAACTTCCTCCTGTCCTAACTTAGAGCCGTGTGAACATCGCTCCTAAAATGTTCTGTGCTCTACTCCATTTTTACTGGAATCCATTGCAACTGCCATTATTGTTTTCCAGAGAAGAATTTTTATAAAGTAAAATGCATAGCTGACGGAGAGTATTAGTGAGCCATCTAACTGTAAAGTGACTAGTAGAAAATAATTATCATAATCTGTGCATTATTTTCCAAAGCTATTGCCGTCAAAAATTACCGTACGTGAATATATGTTAAGTTTTTAAATTATGTCTCAGATAAAATGTAGTTTCCAGTTAGTATTTAACATGAAATTGTAATTTGTATACTTACATATTATTTAAATTAATATATTTGATATTTTAATTATTTATATGTTACATGTGTTAAATGAAATATTTTTTGATTTGGTACGGTTATCGTTAAACCTCTTAACGCCCACTGTTCCAAATTTGTCACGTACCCTTTTATTGCATGAAGTATAGTGCAGAATGAAAATTACAACCATAAAATGCCCATTGTGACACATATTGAACTATTTTCAATAATTTACTGTACTGTTTGTTGCCTGTGGCAGTTTATGTGAACTACAGCCAGTGAGCAGATCATACCATACACAGTAAACACCATTTCTTCATAACATCAAGTCTTCATACCTGTATTTAGCGAGAAAAAAAGTAAGTACCCTTTTTATAAAAGATGGTCTAAGTTACAAAGTTTAACAGAAAGTGTGTTACAAGGTAGTTTTAGTTCATAAAATATGTCTAGTTTATTATTTTTTATGATGCTTTTTAGTTTGTGCCAAATTTGGTCACATTGGGCACAACGTGTAAAACTGCAGTTTTTCAGTCGTCCCAAAAATTGCACATTGGTCATTAAAGTCAACCTACAAGCTTTTGTACAACAATGTTTATTTTGTCATAGAATGTCCCATTGTCTCTAAAGAAGACATAACAACACAACTTCGCTTTTACCACCCCGATGACCGTGAAGACAGTTTGGTGATGACTCCAGAAGAGGATACCGATACACCCTGGCCGAGAACAAAAGAACAATGTTAGCCTTATTTTGTAATATTATTTATAACATTAATTCCATAATTAACTTTTAATGATATAGCTCATACTTACTAAGTCTAAAGATTATATCAATACTAAAAGCGTATGTTCTGTTTATTATATGTCTTTTTCTTGTTATGTGAACACACCAATTTTTAATGCACACGGTTAGGATACTTCAGATTATGTACACTTAATCTGTATAGAAAATTGTTTCACGGTGCTGGTTAATACTAGTAAGACCTCAATATATATAATATTTTAGTGTAAATACACTACTTTTTTGTGGTTTGAAAAAAAAGCAAGGCAACAGCGAGTTTGTTTTTGTTTCAGAACAATGCAGCGAGCTCCAGTGATGTCCAGATGAAAGACGAAGAGAACAACCCTCAACGTCTACAGCCACAAAAAAGAAGATTCCAAAAAATAACACCACTGCTTGGAATGAAGTGAATCCCAGATAACAGTGAGAAACCTTTCTCCGCCAATGCTAGGGAATTAAGTAACAACATGTACTTCAGTCTCCAGTTGACTACTTCAAAGATTTTTTGACAATGACCTTTAACTTTGATTGCTAACTCAGTCAAACTTGTATAGTGGTCCAAAAAAAATCCGAATAAACCCTTGGAAATACCTCAAGAAGGAAGTAGAGGCAGTTTATAGGCATTTGCATCTACATGAGCATTTTATGTCTATACCTAGGCGTAGGATGTATTGAATGGAAAGTACACGAGTAGAAAAAGGTTGCACATGTTAATGTCACTTAACAGATGGGGAGGAACTGAAGGCCAACATGCACTTCCATTAACAATGATCACATGCCATTACAGAATGAGCCCAAACAAAGAATAGGCTATTTAAAAATCCCCGCCCACTAGTTTATTTTTTTTTTTTTTTTTTTTTTTTTTTTTTTTTGTTTTTTTTTTTTTTTTTTTTTTTTTTTTTTTTTTTTTTTTTTTTTTTTTTTTGTTTTTTTTTTTTTTTTTTTTTTTTTTTTTTTTTTTTTTTTTTTTTTTTTTTTTTTTGTTTTTTTTTTTTTTTTTTTTTTTTTTTTTTTTTTTTTTTTTTTTTTTTTTTTTTTTTTTTTTTTTTTTTTTTTTTTTATTTTTTTTTTTTTTTTTTTTTTTTTTTGTGTTTTTTTTTTTTTTTTTTTTTTTTTTTTTTTTTTTTTTTTTTTTTTTTTTTTTTTTTTTTTTTTTTTTTTTTTTTTTTTTTTTTTTTTTTTTTTTTTTTTTTTTTTTTTTTTTTTTTTTTTTTTTTTTTTTTTTTTTTTTTTTTTTTTTTGTTTTTTTTTATTTTTTTTTTTTTTTTTGATGCCTCTTCAAACAAATTCAAAAACATTCCTATTGAGGAACAAATGCTCTGTGTTGAAGAACAGATTTTGTGCCTTCAAAAGGCACATCTTTACCAAAAAACAGTACAACCCGATGAAACCCCACAAGATGGGGATACAAACTGTTTGTACTTTGTGACAGCAAGGTCTGATTCCACAATTTTTGAGATCTACACTGTCGCATACTACCTGTCTACTTCCCTACCTGACATTGGAGCAGTTCAAATGTTGTTTTTACCGACTGGTTTGAACACTTTGCCTCGTAATGAAAACAAATATCATAATCTATTTTGATAACTGGTACTCATCACCACTCTCTTAGTGACTCTAGCAAATATGTTTTCCAATCCCGCCTCGAGACCATACGACGAGGACGATTTCCAGGCTTGTTTTTTCATCTGAACCAAAAATGAAAAAGAAAGGCCGTGGGTCCTTATGAGGAAAAAGAGGCAACAATTGATGGGTAAAAAATTAGGGCTGTAAAATGGGTTAGACAATCGCGGGGTGTCTCTTGCGTCCAAACTTTTAGTCTGCTTGCCCCTACAACACTGTGCAACGCTTTGACTCTATAGGTCGTGAGCAGATTGAATGTCACTTGCCCAAAAATCGTATACAACATACAATAAGTTCATGGGGGGAGAGGACCTTCTAGATGGACTATCAGCTACTACCGAAATAAATCTAAGATCTCGGAAGTTTTATTTGAGGTTTTTCTTCCACTTTGTTGACGTAAGTATTTCAATGATGGCTTCTCTTTTATTTTTTTTCCCGACGAGACTGTCAACATAAGTGGAATTGCTAAGCAGGGAGTAATGGATTTGCTAGCTTCCGTGTGAGAGTGGCCGATACTCTTTTGTAACTTAGGAGCTGACCCAATAAAAAGAGGAAGGCCATCACAGACAGGTAGAGAACGAATTTTCAAAGAAAAAGAAGAAAGGTCCATGTGTCACATTTCCCTATACCAGATGTTTAGAAAAGATGGATTGGAACATTGGCCATCTGTTGTCGAAGAAAGGCATAGATGCAAGCATCCCATCTCAAGCAGAAATCATCCATTATGTGTGAAAAGTGTAAAGTTCACCTCTGCCTAAACAAAGGAAAGAAATTTTTGTGGATTTCCACTTGTAAGGTGCTCCTTATACTGTGTAGTTAATTGTGGTTTTACTTATAATTCAAATATACTGTAATTATGAAAGCATATACTATTAGTTTTTTCTTATGTCCTGTTATATTTCACTAAATGCACTAGTTCACTATTTGCCCAATGTGCCAGATTTGGCACTTACCCAAAAGATTGGTTAAATAGTAAATTTAAAAATCTGAAAAAAGAATTACAGGTAGTGTCATCTACGTACCATTTAAAGTAACTTTTAGCATAAAAAAATTTTTTTATATACTGCACTCATGTCGTGGGCATTAAGAGTTTTAGAAAAATATTGGTTATTGTTAAGAATATTATTATTTTTATATGATATTATTAATATTGTTACTATTAGTTTAATTGCTGTTGTTCAGAGTTGAAGTTATTAATATAATGAAATACCGACATATATATTGTCATATATACCAACAGTAAAATAAGTTAGTGCACTCAGTAACTAGAAGGAAGGAAAAGTTTAGAATTGGATTGAGCTTACCCAGATAGAGGTAAGTTACATCACAAAACAATACTTGTATCAACTTGTATTATTACCCACACAATCACAACTATTAATTTTTCACAACACAGCACTGATGACAGTTTCAACAAAATATAGGAAAACACAATGTTGATCGATAGTAAATTTTTGGTAAATGGATAGTTTAGTCTTTAGATGTTCTGATGTTGAATTGTGTCACAGTATCCAGAATTATTGCCGGCTAATGCATGACTGAGTCAGGCACAATTTTGGAAAAACACTGTCGGAGAGCAAAACTGAACTTTGCGCTCTGACCAGGTTGGTACAACCAATGAAAAATAAAATTTCACTGTAGGCCGATAGGCCATAGAAACCTATCAGCTCTGGTTCACACGTCAGTAGTATTAAAAAAATAAATAAAAGAAAAAGATAACATTTAACAATTGGAGGCTCTATTATAAAATAAACTACTTAAGTTGCTGGACTCCTACATAAGTGTATTAATATTATTATTAAATTATACTCACTGGCCACACAATGACTACTGTAATAGTGGTCAGTAAATTCCAAAAAAGTTATTGTTAATTATTCTTTGTAAATTATTGATGTAATAAATTATTAATATTATTATATATATAAGAATCAAAATTAAAATGTTTACGGTCGCATTGTAAGTAATGTTTTACTATAACTAAAAATAAAAATTATAAGTAGTGAAATTATTACAAGATGTACGAAGATAAATTTAACATAACAGTCAACAATATCTCCTTCATTTATTAAATTTTTAACTTATCGTTGGATTATATAATAAAAACAAAGTACTATGACTATTACTGTGTGTCATATGTAACCCTGATAGACGGTGACTTCACTGTCACAACACTAGACTAGAAGAATAATAAGATTCTCGCAGCACCTGGTGAATTATGAGATAAGCTGGTGTTGGTAACTGGTAGCATAGTGACATTAAATATTCAGAGACCATACGGTTATAATAAGTTGTCAACATAGTATAGTGTAAGCGAATATCCAAAGGCGTGTTCTAACATCAGTTGTTAATCACAGCGTACTGATCTAATGTAAGTTTTCGATAGTAGCGAAGTGTAATGGACTATCCGTAACGTGAGAATGTAAGTTGTAGGTGATAGCTTCCTAAAATCCAGAAACTACGATCCTTATTAAGAAACTGTAGTATTCTAATGTACGTTCTAATTAGAGTAGTGCAATAACCTATTAAAAGACTGTATTGTTATATTAATTTCTCATTAATAGCGTAGTGCATATGCCAATTCAGAGACTATAAATGTACATTTATAAACGCAAAAATAAGCTAACCTGATATTAATACAATTCTCGTTGTTGTAGCTAATACTAGTTAGTTTTCAAACTCAAATTAAACTTTAATCCGAGAGTATGTGTTTTTTCATGTTTAAAAATAATTATCAAAATGTCTGACCATGACAGGTAATTAATGAAAATATGAAAATATCATTAAAATCGTGTTTAAGTATTCTCGATTTTTTAAACAAAATAATTGCTTTTAAATATAATCTGAAAGGTGTAGTTATTATTTTTTAAACAAAATACACTTGTTTGAAATGTTATATAAACTTTAGATCTGAGCTCGAAAATTGTATTCACACGACTTTTAAGTTTTTAATAAAGTATAGTACTTGCGGACCCAGGAAGCTGCAGCTAAAACGCATCACACCACTAATTTTACGTTCTTTTCTTAACATTAAGCTTTTAACCATGATATTGTTAGAAAATCCTACCAGTAATGTACAATAATAGAACGTGAATGAGCTTCGTATCATATTGCTATATGTTCTAAAATACCGTTGAAAATAAGACAATATTCCAACCAACATCGGACTTGGATTTTTGGCGAAATGAAAATTGGAGAACGATTGGTGCGGTGGACGAGCGGCTTTACCTTGGCTGAATTTCAACAAGCCCACAAGCAAACATCGCGTAAACAATACTCTCCGATCCTGTTGTTTTGACTGGCCCTCCTAAAATGCTAAATGTCGTGCATACTTTGCTTCTATTTATCAAGGATTTTTTTTTACTTGTTACATATTTTGCAATTATAGTACACTTGTCTTTCAGTCGTAACTGAAATGCTAAGGACTGCTATTTTAGGATGCCATAACATTGAACTAAAATAGCTCAATCCTTATTGCAATTGTTGGAGTTATTAAGCAAAAATATTAGAATAATAGATTACTATCTTAGGAGGGTTAAGAATATCATTAAAAATAAATATCCCCACTACGTTCCTTTTTACAGTTGGAAATTGCTTGCAAAGCTGCGGAAAACTGGTGGAATTAGATATAAATATAATTCTTTACTATTTAAATTTCACTTAAGCAATATTTGAATATTTTTACATTACACAAATTTATATGGTTCAGTGAATGAATGTAAAACTAATTAACACTTTGCAATTATAATCCTACAACAGTTTGATGCAGACAAAGCTGTATAGGAAACATGTTAGATAATGCAAAATTTTAAGCGCTGTTGTAACAATTCAATGTCCAGTATATTTCAAACAATAATCATAATAATACCAAATAGCCCTATAGGACAATTTACAAATACATAGTATTTTATAATTTAATTTCTGTTACATGATAAATGTTCCATATAATGTTCAGAAATCTCTCTAATAATTATAATAATAATCTATTCATTTTCAAAAAGTGTTTTAACTACATCGTAATACAGCTATTTAATTAGGGTTTTTGTACAGTGGTATCAGTTGTACTTTGCATTATTCGGACAAATTATTGAAACACATTTAAAAAATATGGATGGACCTCTCCGGGAATTGAACTAGTGACCTTTCGTTTACAAAGCTGCAGCCCTAAAAACTATGATGAAGGTCACATTACCAGGAACATAAGCGTAAATAGATACAACACAAAATTGGGTGATCAAATGTAGATAGACTGTCTGTGATCATAGCACTTTTTATAAATAATACCAGTAGTATCGACTGTTTAATTTTGCTGTATCTTCCGCGCATTCTACTTGATAAAACCCTTGAAATAGGCCATTGGCCAACGTCAATGGACAGAAAACCGCTAAAAGTGGGACTTGCTTCTTTTTTTATAAAAATAAAAATGTAAAGAAAATAAATGGGAAATGTAGAGAGAAAGTGAGATTTAAACACCGGGAGGGCAATGGTAACTAAAATACATATAAAAATTACCAAAAACAAATACGTTTGTACAGCTATTATAAAAGTAAAGTAAGTAAGGTAAAGTAAATATTTCTTTTTTATCAGGCGAATTTAGACCTAAGAAGCCCTCTTACGGAAACACTTAACCTGAGGGACCCCGCTTAAAGGTGACTTTCAAACCACAACAAACAACCACCATTATATTACGCTGCAAAAGAATTTGTAAACTTTTACTGACTGAATTACGAAAATACATGGTTGAGGAATTCACTAAAACACAACACGAAGAGACAGATACAAGTACATGGAACGTTGTGTGGCCCTCTTAGTAAACAAAGTGATTAAGCGATCAGACCTTCCTGGTTCTGGTTACTCCTACCAGAGATCCTGATGGGAAAACAGTGGAATAGTGTGATCGACTTTCATCCTGCATCTCATCCATTTATACTAGACATATTAACCTAATTCATTCATTAATTAGTTTTACACAAGCTTTCCTGTTTTACAAGACGTTATTATGTATTCGAATAACTGTTATCCAATGTATGTATTTCTAAGTATATTTACAAAGTTATTTAATTTTACCAAGTTGCCATAATTGTTTCCACATTTCCTTCAGAGTAGACAAAAAATCTAATATCTGAATTAACTTTAAGGAATACGAATTTTTGAGAATTTTAATGTCAGGTTTTATTACATTTATGGGCAAGTTATAAATTATGTACTTAACTAAATGCATGAGTTTGTGTAAATTATAACCATACTCCTAACCCCCACGGCTATTAATATTCACAGTTTTAACTTTTTGTGCTACCGGAAAAAAGTTATTTGAGAAATTTAAATCATTATCCCACATGACGGTATTTTACGTAAAATTTTCGATATAAAGTGTTACTTCCCATTTCCATAAAGTATTAAAATTCAATTAAACACTTCATTTAAGAATCGTAGTAGATTCCCACGATATCTTATTCAAACCGAGATAAGTTTTTGTTAAAGCTGGACGATTTTAATATCCTTGTTGCAGCGAGTTTCCTCAAAATTCTTCGAGATTTTAACCTAAGGTTCAATAAAAGATTTGAATGGATATATGTATGTATCTCGTATAGATTTAATAAATCACAAAAAGTACTTGATCTACGGAACAATATAAATGTATGTTTTAACAGGCATACGCTTTCTTCCCTCCCCAAATTGGTCCACAAATTACTTGTCTTGTTTCTAACCTAGCGACTTACACGCTGTTGATTCTCGACGGGCAGTAACTATAAATATCGTACAGGGACATTGAAACCTACATTGTTGTTCCATCGTTTAGATCTAATTAACATTTTTGGACTAAGAATAGCCAGAATAAGAATAATCAGTCTTTAGAGAATTTCAGAATATATATATATATATATATATATATATATATATATATATATAAAAACTATAAAATAGTTATGGTATAACGTTATTTTACTAAAATTCTATGGTGAGGTTTCAGGAAAAATAACTAGGCAATATTTACTTACCTTATTTTAATACATTGAATAATACATTTTACTTCCGTCCCAGAATGAGAAGAAGCAATATTTTTCTCATTTATAAACATTATTCATGTATGGAAATCGGTCTTGCTCCGTTTTCCCAGAGGTTATTTCATATAATAATAGAGTAATAAACACATGTTAAGTAAGGACTTAACAAAGTTTACAGGTTAAGCGTAATTATTCTTTGCAAACTTATACAACGTAACTAAAGAAAAGAGATAAATAATTCCTAGTAAAGCTTTC
Source organism: Homalodisca vitripennis (assembly GCF_021130785.1). Lineage (NCBI taxonomy): Eukaryota > Metazoa > Arthropoda > Insecta > Hemiptera > Cicadellidae > Homalodisca > Homalodisca vitripennis. The sequence goes on along the minus strand of NC_060211.1, from coordinate 145,796,031 downwards.
CTATATTTATCCCAAACATAATTTTTGTAACTTTTTAATAAGTTAAAATCCACTTTTCCATCAAGATTCAAAGTAAAAAATACCTTTCAGATGACATAGCAGCTACAAAAACTTATTTTTGTTTAAATTCAATATTTTAATGTATTAAAAAGCGTTCTCTGTTATTTAATTATTAACTCTATTTGAGAGAATATTGAAATTTAAAAGTGCTAGGAATACTAATTTTATACTGATACTTGAGCTGATAGGACTGAGATGTTTCTTATTATATAAGTTTTCTGGTGATCCAGTCTATAAATTCTGGCCGAATCTACTTGTTTAGATATTTAATATTTAATTTATTGTACATTTTAAATGGAGCATCCATATTTTATTCATAGACTAATCCTCCTTATTTTTATATGAATGACCTCTACCTACAAATAAACGCCAAAGTGCATTTAGTTTACAGATGATGTCATTGATGTTGTTCCTTGAAATTACATGCAATTCTTGCAGGTGAAATATCTACTACTTTTAAGAAGACGTAACAACTGTAAAATCCATCCGGACAAAACTAAATTATCAAACTTTTTTCTTTAATAATATTCCAAAACCACGTTGTATTACGTCTACTTGTATCTTAAAATGTTTAGTCAGTGTGTTCCAGGAGTTTTACGAATATTACGAAACAACGGATTAAGGACTCATATTCCGGGTTCATACCTTCGAGGAGTATAAATTGTTTTTGAGTTATAGTTTGTTCGGTGGTGGTAAATTGTGTTGAGATATTTATAGTTTGGCGAACTTGATTTACCACCTCTTCTATTAGTTGGTCCAATAAGTTTCAACATTCTTTAGCGTCATTATTTTTCAATCACGATATTTATAAAAATATTATACTATTAGATTATGGACAAGAATAAATTACATTAACGAAAATAAGGGAGTTATGTATGTCAATTAATTCAGTTAACACAAGAAAACATGAATCAAAACAACTATTTTTCTGAACAAAACTTAAGTTAAATAAAACTGCGATGAACGTGGCAGACAGTCTAATTTTAAGAGTGGAGTCGTTATTTGATACGGCTGTTCTTTTGTCGGACCACTTCCAGAGTGAAAGAGTTCAGGGAACGTGTAATAGTTTCTGACTATTTGGATAATACTGCTCAGTCCCAAATAAGTAAGTTCAGACTACTGAATCAACAACATTTTTCACAAATTTCCTGTTTAAGTATCTTGCTGATGTAAAAATTATTGATTAAGTAATAATTATTGGCATATAACAAATAAACATTTATGGGCAAGATTACTAGTACTCTTCCTGTGATTTATAAGTATTTTGGAAAATAAAATTACTAAGACTTGTTACAGAAACGTAGACGCTGTGTATATTTTGGCCAGATTGTCCTAGTATTATAAACGTGTAAAAATATACCATAAGTATTTAGTTTCTTATTATACAAGCAAATATGTACTACTATTGGTTTCTGTGATTAATCTGTAAATCCTTGAAACATTCTAAATATTGTGGTGTTATGATAATTAATTAGATTTATTTTAGCTAAAACCTGCTTTAAAATAAACATTATATCAATTTGACATGGAAATGTAAAAGCGACGTAAAACTTTACCAATATACACATATGAAATTAAGGTTTGCTTAACCTACCACCTTCTTTTTCTACTTCCTCTACCAAGGGAAATTTTTCAAAAAATCTTTTATGATCAACTTATACGATACATTTTTTACCCTTCTTAATTTTACCACATACAGTTCTTCAATGATTTATAAATCTATGGAATGGCTTCATAAGTAGTTGAATATCCCAACTGAATTAATAATTTTTAACATCAGTTCTTGATCCTTTATAATTGAATATACCTAACTACCTATAATTTTCTTTATCTCTACTTTACATTTCTCCCTCAATCAAATATATATATATCCTAGATATTACTTAAATATCATATGGCTTTTTTCTCAAATACAAGTTTGCGTTTAAACTCTGCTATGCCTTTTACATAACTTTTACAATCACATACATTTCCATCACCAGTTCTAATAAGCTTTTTATCGAAAAGAACTGTACATGAAAATTACACAGCCTTCGCAAAATTTCCCAGAAATATCCATTGCAACATTCACATTTGAAGGCGGAAATACTCCAAAAAAATGTTTTAAGATATCAAAAGTTTTTGAAAACTCCTATACAATATTCTTAGTAGTTAATTATATTCCAAAATATGCTTATATTTAACACCACCTTCACTTTTAGTTTTTATTTTTAGTGTACGTGTTTTAGTATGACCAATTAATAAAGTGTAAAAGCCAAGATCTTGGAAATGTAGTATTAGGGGTGTAACTATAATTAGTCCAAGAATAATGTTTAATGTTATGTAGAAAGAAATTCAGGGTAGAGGGTTCACTAATGCATTCAGCTATAATCGTGGAAGTTAACCAGTATATGTTTTGCAGTTACAAAAACACTCAAAAACACGCCAGCATAGCAATAACGGACTTTTGTGAATGTAGGGTCCCAGTAGTCGACAATAGGCAGCTGTGAGCACAATGTTGGAGAGTTGCAGGAGAGAAAGGTAATCGCTGCTATTTTTGAAGAGAGGGTGGAGTCGCCCTTCAACCCATCAAGTAGATATAGTACACTTTCTATCCCCTACGTGAAAATACGGTACTTCTCAATCTTTTGTTTGCTAACCCAAACAGATTCTGGGAAACCGATGTTTTTTTATATAAGGCAAGTGAAATTTTCGTAGAAGTTATATCGCAGGCAACAGCTAATGGGGAACTTTGGTAATATGAAGCAAATATTAGAGAGAGTCAATAATTTGCGTAATAGAAAAGGGGGTTGTAGTTACTACCATTGCTATATTCTATACACACTTTCTAAGGAAAAGGAATCTATTTATTTAATGACACAGTATCTAGATCAGGAGTTCAAAATACATACAAACGTTTCCAGGAAAGAGTCAGCGTTAAAGACCGTCCCAAACCTGGACGACCAAAATCGGCTACAAACGAACCATTGGCCACTTGAGGTTTTAGAGTCTGTTGGAGAGGATTCTTATGCCTCAACAAGAAATTTTTCTCAAATATTAGGTATACCTCAAACATCAGGTTTATCCAGCTATCCAAGTAGCAACCAACATCTGTAATGAAGTTTGGTCCACACTATGGCCAGCATGTTTGCGAGTATTTAAACAATATTTTTCCAAATCGCTGGATATGTAGAAGAGGAAGTAGCCACCAAGTTCGCCAGATCTATTTCCTCTTGACAACTTTGTGTGGGTTGACTTTGAAATCGAAACCCCAGTGCATTTATGACCTTAGGGACAGAATAATAGCGGAAATTAAAAAACTACCGCCTGAATATATACAACGTGTCGTTTTAATTTTCTAAAACAGGCTCGACATTTTTAAACTGTCCTGGGACAGCAGTTTGAAAATCTTATATAAAAAATACAGGTTAGTATGTTTTAGCACTTTTTTGTTTAACGTAATTGTCATTACTATTGCTTTTGTAACTTTACATTAAAACATTTTTAAAATACCCCTTAAAAAGCCTAATTTGGGGAAATTGTTTCATAGAGGGCTGTTCCAAGTTTTATTTTCTATCTTTTCCCATTGGAGGTTGAGCATAATCCATCTACACTTTAAAATTAATTAATTAAAATGAGCTGCAATTTTGTATTGAGTTGAGTTAGAAAGTAGTATCAACTCACACTGTATAATACAACACAGATCCAATTTATTCAACATTTTGCTTCAGTAAACTGCTTGTAACATGTTTTGCTTCAAGGATGTAACATGCAATAAGAAATAACTAAAGGGACTTATCACTTTTAGTGAGCACTGTTGTAACACTGTTGACCAAGAATCCCACTATCTGTGCCAAGGTGGAGAAGTTACTGCAACCTCGACATAATATTCCCAATGACTGTGTAAAAGATATAAATCCGTAGTTTCTTGGTTGGTTTATTGCAGCTAGACTTTATGACTTATTTTTTTAAAAGATGAAAAACAAAGTTAGTCGGCTTCATTTGTACTTTACTGATTTCAATGAGAAAGTCATGTTTTATAGGAGCAACACTTTGGAAGAGTTACACAACTTTTACTTTATACATTAACAATTCTTTAAATGATAACAAATCACGCTTTACGTAACAATAATTATTTACATAATTACTTGTGTACTCTTCTTAATTAGTGAAATGACTCTTGAATTACATACGGACAAGGAGGACTAAGGAACGTACAGTTGAAAGTGGAGTCGGAAACCCTTAGTTTTTGGCCTACATATACTCTAAGTAATTACCTTTCCATCCTGTCCATTGTGGAAACGCAGCAACTTCTTTATCTAGCATAGAATATAAAAGTCCACTCAGTATGAGATAGGCACTCAATAAGAGAAAAAAGTGCCATTCTTTGTCAAAGGTCTAACTAACCACCAGGGAATGCAGATTCATCTGGTAGGATAACAAGCTGGTTGTTGGGGAAAATGACGGTGGAAAACCTTTTACATATTTCGAAAACTTTATTCCATTACTTACTGAGTACACTAACACAGATCATATCTAAGGCAGTTACACGGGGGCTTAGGTAGGAGTGGCTGATGCGGCCGAAATGAGATAAGGATCGACACCGGGAAGATAAGTGTAGAAGAAGCACACCTGGCAGCACCACTACACATTTATTTCATTGATTGACGGGGATGAACAGTAAAGATAACAAGTTTTGGAAATGGATATAATTCAATATTACAATTTATAAATTTTAAAAAGAAAAGGCCAGTTATAATATTTATTGGAATATTTGTCTAATATGATATTTTAAAATAAGTGGAAACTTTTACTCGTAGGCCAAGCAAGAGTGTGTAAAATAATTTAGTTAGTTGATTCATTTTAAATCTACTTTAATTTAACTACCAGACAGAACAATGTCGGCAGAAAAATCATTAATGTTACTTTTTTAAGTAAATAAGATGTTACCTTGTGAAAAATAGTGGATTATTTTGAGTTAATTTACCATGAAAAGGAAGAAAAAATACTAGAGGCAAATGATAAATAAGAGTGTTTTGTGGTGAACAATGTCTTCTACAGAACAGAAAAGTAACCCTTTCAAGAACTTTGGTGAAAAGGAGCAGTTAAAGAGTGCGCGCGGCTCAGATGACAACCGCTCATCAGAGTTTCCGCTTGAGGACGAACTTTAAAGCTGTGTTATAAATGTGTTGCTCATCTCAAATCCTGAGTGACTGACTGAGTAAGGGGTTTGCTTTTATATATATATATATAAACACTGTTACGTCACACGATTTTGAAACTTTCTTCACGATTAGGATGGCAGGATTACTGACACTGTGCTAGTTATGTTTAACTACAGAAATGCAGTGTATTGATAAAGAAACACCTACCTACTTGTTTAACAATAAATGAAAGGCCGATCCCGTTCTAATCCTTACTCTACCGCAGCAAGTCTAATGTCACGTTTTAATGGATATATCCATTTCAGAGACAATGAATATCACGAAAAACCTTTACATATGGATGTGATGGCTTTTTTATCATTGCACGAGACAGTACAAATAATCGCGACTAAACAGAGCTTTTTACTTGCGTGCAGAGTTAATTTAACCTATAATTAGGCTGAAAAGCCTACATTTTGTTTGTTTTTCGATGTATAGAATATACAAATAGACAGATATTCAGAGTGAAATGAAATTTCTATAGTCTGCTGTGTTGCATTCGCTGACGATGAGCTAATTCAATTTTAAAATGCTCTGTTTGAATACATTTCAGATATAAGGGAAAATAATGATCGACGCAGGATTATTGGAGAGCAGAACTACTAAGGAAACCATTAAACTTCTAAAATGTATGAAGTAATCATTTTTATTTTTTTCATGCTGAAATTATAAGAATTGAAAACATTAGTAGATTTAATAAAATAAGTTTATCAATATATGAATATATTTAAAGAAAAATTAAAAATTACTATTAAATATCTCTATTTAGTCTAGTGAACACTTAAATTATCAGCGGAGAGCTGCTGGGTAGTCTAGGGGGGGGAGGGGTCACTATCTAGCCGTTACTTCTCTCCGAGTAGCATCGTAGTTCCGGTAAGTAGTAATAGTGCTTGTCATAACTGTTATGGCGGTGGTTGTACTTGCCCGAGTTCAACAGTGTTATCTGCTTCTTCCTGTTGTTTGGTCATATTATTATAATATTTACTAGTAGTGTATACGAGTACTTGCAAGCTCATACTGCACAAAACAGCTAACTATAATAATCAACTACTTATTATAGGAATTATTTTATCCCTACCTTTTTAAATAATACTTTCAACTCATTTGGAAGAAGTAGGTGGATTCAGTGAGACTATGAGTATTAGTTGTTTATTTACTATCTTCTGCAGATCTCAGTTTTGATCCTCTTAGAGGAAAGATACTTAGTCGTTACTCCTTAAAAAAACCTGACTGACAAGATCAACAAAATAGTCTGCAATATGAACACAATATTGAGGGATACAAGGCCTAGAGCCTCGTACAGGGCCTTTTTAACCGAGTTAAAATGTTATCGAATATTCAGTTTATCATGACCAGTATCTCATAACCTGAAGGGTCATCTCTCATATCATCTCCACATGTGAGGGATGTTTATAATAATTAAATGATTTCAATATTACTAAGAGACACCTGGTTTACAGTATTGTCATAACTCTATCCAATACAAAAAAGGATTTAAATGGATGACAGATATTTTTTTGGCGCAAGGAAACATCATAAAACTTATAAAATATAGTAACAAAAAAGTAATAAAAAGATTGCCTAAAGTCCATCGTCCTTGAGATTAGTGCAATGAGCGATCAATAAGAAGCTAGTTAACTCCTTCCCCTGATAAGTGAATCCTGCATAAGAGAGCAAATTTATTCCAAAGATTATCTGAAGAAAAGTTTGTGTTTCTATCGGCAACGTGGCTTATCAAAAGATTATAAAAAAAATAATATAATTTAATATAACTTTATGATTCTAGTTAATGCTACGATATTATAAAAGGAACGAGCAGTCTTGATCATTTAAAACTTTACTTTGAGATTTAAACCATCTTAAATAAATTCAAAGTCTACGGTCCAATTATACTAAAAGTAATCTCAAGAACAGTATTTTAAACAGTTGCACTTAATATATCATGCACCAGGAAGACAATCTTCCTCGAAAAAACAGGTAATGAGTTAAAAATCATTAAGTTTACGTTTAACTAAAAGTCCATTTAGTTAAAACGCTTGGATCTGCAAAAATGAGCTCCATCCTTTTAGAAGTACTGGCTGTAATTTGTAACTAGTGCTCGCGGATATATAGTCTAAGAGTGATTATATACATTTTAAGATTGTAAGTCCAACCGTAATTTTTTATGATAAAGTTCGTTTAAATTTGTTTCATCTCTTAATACATATAGTGCAGAAATGTCAGTGTTATTGTTATATAAATTATTGTTTTTAAATTGTATAAAGTGTTTTAAAATATTATTTAGTGAATTTATATTTAAGAAAGCAAAATTCATGTCTTGATAAAATTGACAACTAAAATTTATATGCTTAATTTTAAATAGCTTTTCATAAGAAAGTTGGGAATACAAATGCCATAATAAAATCATAACTTGTTTTCCGTAATAAAACTTTTATTTGTAAATATGTGAATATAATAATTGTGATGAAATCACTTCTGAATTTTTATTGGACGATGTTTCAAAGAATTCCAGCCAAAACGTAGTATTATTTCTCGCAGCCAAATTCATCAAATATGTATATCGTAATTTTAAGAAATAACTAGAAATAATTAATAACTATTACATCAAACTAGGTTGTTTTCTCGAGATAATATTAATTTATTATTATGTTTTCCTAAACCAGATTATTTGGGTTTGAATTTAATGAAAAATTGTTCAGGGAGTCACACTGAATAAGCTTTTACTGCTATGTCACAAGACTTATTCTATTAATAATAAAACAGCTATATTAAACTCTTTGAACTTGTACAATTCGCTAATCCTTCGGAAAAACCAAATTATTACCTAGAATGTACTTCCTCCGTATACATAAGTCAATCCTCTGATTATAAAGATAATTTAAAATTTTTACTCCTCTTCCGGGCATTATTTACAATATATTATTATTTATTATACAATTATAAGTACATAATATCATTTTAAGGGGTTTTCTGTAATCTTAGAAACAGTTTTACTCTATCACTAGATTTTCCTGAGCATCCATGACACAAAAAAGAGTATTGTAATAAAATTAAAATTAAAATCACTCATAATATTCACCCGTATGTAAAGCGCTGTTTTCTAATGGGTAAAATATAAATAAAACAAGTTCCAAGTGAAAAAATCTGTGACTGACATTACATTCTCACACCGCAGGTGTCATAGCGGCATCACTCCAATATCTTCCCTCTCAGTGGGTTCTCTCTTGGCTCAATGAACACTACACTACGTCCATGATATAGTCACCACCGGTCAATGGCCTTAATAAAGGTGCGCATTACGTATTGGTATTTGTAATTTAATTCTTCATAAATCAATTTATCCACTTGAATGTACTTCTTACAAAGATTTCCGAGTAAACATTTAGTCATAAAGAAACATTTAAGCGTTCAAAAAAGCAACAGTAAAATATTGTCCTATTATTTATTCTAATTTAAAACAAACATTATTATAAAATTTAAGTATCAGACATTTTTAAAGGGGTTGTTTAGTATGTATCAACATTTAAGTAGGCTCTTATCTTTAATGGTTTTATCAAATTATATTTTTTAAAAAATTATAACATTTTAGCATTTTATGCATCTTGACATAAGTTGAAATAGTCTATCCTCATATACGTTAGCAATCTAAGGCATTTTATAATTATTGTTTCTAGAAATGTACGGACGGTTATTAAAAGAGTGTACGAGAAAGATGAGGTAACCCTTCCAACTGGGTGTTTTGATCGAACGATATTCAAGAAAAATATCCCTGAAACTACCAGTGTGAAATAGTTCTTGATAGTTTGAAGGAAAGATAATATAGGATTCTTTAATACTGAAATTTGAAAGATGTTCAGTTAGGTCCAGCCGTTGAACCAATTGTTTTACTTGGATAATAGAAAGCTAATTAGAATGCATAAAAAGCAGAACATTTATCTGCCTCAATGGCATAATAACAACCACTGATAACTAAACTCTATCATGTTTTAAACTATGTACTCTTAAATGGCTTAACAGAGGAGAAACAATTTTGGTTTATGTTCAAAGTTAGATTAATGAAATTTATTTAACCCAGTTACTTAGCTTTAACTTGTTCTTTTATTATAAGCTCTTTGCAGCAATCTTGATGATATATCAGTAAGTTATAATAAAAAGGTAATTATATCTTGATATCTCAATACAACAAATTATAACCTCGTCTTAAGCAATTACACATTTGCTTGTTAAAATAGCAGAAAAAAAGCAATTTATAAACTATACTGAACTGAGAAATCTTTTATTTGAAAACATTACTGTAATGATTTACAATATATAATTATTATTAGTATTTGTTTTTTAGTCTACAGTTATGAAATTTCAGATTGTTTAACAAGGTTTTTGAATGTTTGTTATCATTATTTGGTACGAGAAACACTGCGTTTTTAAGATTAGTAAATTTTTTCTTCCTCAGGTATTCAAGAAAACAAGAAAAAATGTTCATACCTAAAGACGAAGATAGGTTCCAATCTTCTAAATATAGTATTCCAATCTTGTAATATATGACTATGCACATATTCGCCACCCTGTTATCCGTCTAAATCATATATTTTAAATACTAAATTCCATACATAAAATGCAATTAATAATAAAATAATATTTTATTACAACTTTCATGTCACTATTTACATATGTTAAATTGTTAATGTTTTTTAGATTATCCAAATTGTCAGCAGAACGCTGTTGAGTATAAACCATTTTAAGCTTAGCACTTTTTTTGAAGCTGCTTTCCTAATTACTGCAAGTGGATGTCTACTGAGTCCTAACAGGAATCATCCTGGGATTTATTCCATGTATGCTTCACTGATGGCATTCCTTTATACGTGTTGGTTTTTAGCACTACCCTTACTTATCATATTCATGCCTGGGATTTCAGACGAGGATTGGTCGGTTGGTAAAGCTGGTACACCATCCTTATCTCATGGATGGCATAAGTTCGATAAGGTCCATGCAAACTGTATCGGTGATGGCAGTCACATAGATAAACGGTTGGCTAATATATTTATTATTTTACGCAACTATTATCCAAAGTTAAACTACTTCGGGTATTGGAAGTTTTTGTTCTCACACGGGTGTTGAAAGTTCTCACTGATGATAGAACAGTGAGAAAATTTACTGGTACAATATATGTTACATTAACCAGATTACTAGACCTGACTACACAGTTAGTATTGTTGTTGACAAAGCCTTCAGTATAAAACACAGATTCACATAATTAAAACCTCAGTTTACAACGTAGCCTAAGTGTAAAGGCTTTGGCCTTTTAACGGAGAGGTGACTCATTTAATCCATGACAAGCTCATAATAAGTTTACAAATGGTTTTGACAGTTTTTACTTACAAAATGTTAACTATTATCAACTTAAAATGAGGTTTGCGTTAATATAACATTCCTAAAAACCTTTTCATTTTGTGTAAATAACATGAACCAATACAATGGCATTCAACTATAATATTTAAATTATTATACAATAATATTATATAATTTTAGTAATAACTATTAATTATATTATTTCTAAGGAACGTTAATATTTTTAGTAATTATTTGTTACTTTAACATTAGTTAAGCTGCATATTCAGTAACATGTTTTGTGCCTTTAATTGGATCGTGAATAAGTCACGTCCAGGTAAATAATAGTCTTCAAAAGACTTTAATAGAAATCATTGCAAGTGAATAAACGTTGCTTACACAGTTAAATGGTTTACCAAACACATGTCTTTAGAAGTCAGGCATTAGATGTCTACATATTTCTTTTCAAATATTGCATTGAATTCAGAACTCGATGTAAGTCAGGAATTTTTAATTATTTTAAAAGTCAGAGTTATATTGCAACATGTTTTCTTATACATTTTTTTTGCTATTCACATAATTTTTAACTGTATATTTGTACTAAAATAGGATTTCGTGCATTTACCATCGGTATATGTTGTAAAAAACTGACATTAAGATTCGTTGGTTGAGATTCACCCTCTTATTTAGGTGTTAAAAACCCTTAATAAACATACTCAAAACCCTTTAAAATTAAAGCGTGTGGCAATGAACACTCACTCAGAAACTCTGGTAATACCTAACTAGTACACCACCAGCATGAAGTCCAGTCTGGTTGGAATAAACCCAGGCGATGTTACTGCATACAACATACTACTCCTTCAGTCTGCCACCTTCACTGGTGGGTGAGACATGTTGTTTTATACTCTTGGTTCTTTACAATGACACCTGAGAAGAATTCAATACTCAAAACGTACTGTGCTATTTTTTTAACAAATAATGGTGGCAAATATCCGAAATATCTCGGTTATTACACATTATTATTATACATAGTCTTCGTATAAATATGCATTTACCGCCCTTCAAATCACCGATTGTCAATAAAAACTGTAGTTAAATATATTATTATTATTAACGGAATAATATTCTTTTATTTTTGTATTTACAGTAGTTGCCTTACAATTCTTTGTATTTTGTTACAGTATTAAATGAATTTGAAGTCTATGTATAAAATATATTACGCCAACTATTTTCAAAGACAATGAAAAATATCTAAGAAATCTAACAGCAATAAACGCCTTCGAGACGTAAACATCGTAAAATCTCTCCTAGCGTTACGTACTACGGCGACGGGCTCCCAGGAATAGGTCTTATTTTATCATTACTAGTAATATTGTTTTTTTTTAAATTATAAGCAATAATTATAATAGCTGAAAGTAACGTATTATACTATTGATGTAATTAATTAAAAATAATGTGTACACAGATTACGTTGGAAATCATGTGACATATTTATGAATTTAATTGAAAATTTTTAAAACATATTAATATAATCGATCTTAAAATGCATTAAAGTCTCTTTAAGAGAATCAAACAGCCACACTGCAAAGTGTCTGTAAGATTCCAATTATTAAAATTTGACTATAAAAATAAAATATTTTGAATTATTATGATTTTAAAGGATTGACAAGAAAAACAAAGAAAATATACATGGAATGAAACATGAGAATATATACCATGGGTTTCATACTGTAAATTTTTGGACGCAACTTGTCAATGACAACAACTATTTTTTTTAAGTGCAACATTTACAAGTTCAAATATCTGAATAACGAGTTAGGAGTGACCCACACCACGTGTTGCGTACTAAGCTTTGCTGAAGTTGCTTGCAATGTCTCAAGCCAATATTTCATGTAATGTTTGAGATATCCTATCGTCTGACAGACATATAAGCAAACGTAAAAAAAAGTAAATTTTACCATCTCCCGGCAAACAGAATTGATATTGTGCCAGCCTAATAAGTGAACCCATGGATGAAAATCCCTATAGTAGAACTGAAGAAATTAGGTATAATTCAAAATTTAAAGTCTATAAATGAAATATTTCACAAGATATATTGCATATAATTAGGCAACAGTTACCAAGGTACAAGTTAAAGTTTCATACGATTATACTTAGTTTGTTATAGATTTATGTTTTCTGAGATTTTCTCGTTGCCATCAAGTTTACATATAAGAGCAATGTACGAGTAATATAGAATTACCCTTTATAAAACTCAATGCTGCCTATACAGAGATGAAACTTTATACATGTAGATCAGATAGTTCTCGACGTATTGAATGGAAGGACGGATATACAGAAACGGAATTGTTCGAAAACCTTAAAAACGCTCAGCCAATTTAAAAATGTATGGGGAAATAATTTGACATGTTTATTTATTTGTGCGATTTTATTTGTTACTTTTATTGTAACTGTATCTATAATTAACTTACATTTAAAACTTAACTTTTTATTTTAACCTTTTTCATAACAACAGAGTGATTGAAAATTCCATAGTGCCGTTCAATCTCCTAAATTAAACTACAAGCAGAACAGCTGAGAACAGAGTCAGCTGTCGCTCCGCCTACACGTGTTTTGTCGCTAGCCAATTTAGTGAAGTTATAATTTGATTAACAGCCATTGTTGCCATGGTGACAGAGAGTGGATAGCACTGAGCAGTGGTGTATAAAGATTCTAAATTTAGGGGAGGGGTGCTTACCCATTACCTCATAATTGAAGGTAAAATATTATCACAGGTAACTATGTAATATCTTAAATACTATTTGTTTACTTTTATACTCATAAATTTGATGGAACTAATCGAGCAAAAATCATTATTTTTACTATTCTGGATTCTCGTCAATTATTTTATACAACATAAAACAGAATGTGGCTTTGTCCTATCTTCTACGTTGCAATGTATACCATTAACAAATTTATCTATTTACTTTTCCTAATATGATACTTGTGACAGCTTTCACATAAAAAAATATATTCTAAGTGAATAAGAGTGATGAAAATGAACTCAAGACATGCAGAAATATACCAACTGGCAGTATATGGTATCATACTTAAATTTAATATACAACTTAATAACTTCATGATACTTTACAGTTGGATGTTTATACGGTTGTTAATAAACATTTTTATATCATGGTTAGGAATTTCAGTTTTTCCTACCAATGGCGTTAAGATGTCCAAGAGGACTTTAGACAATTCCTGCAAGGTGAATCATGAGAACTAATGATGGGCCGGAGAGAGATGGTAGGTTTGTGGATCCTGTCCCCCTTCCTTTTTATTTCCGTCATCTTGTTTTAGTCGGCCGTGACGATTACCATTGGCTAGTGCCCTCTGGTCAGTCGTAGGTGGTAAGTAAACGAATGAAGACGTATTGTAACCTGTATTCCGTAGTTCAGTTTTAATGATTAGTGTTATGTATAATTTCTTATTAAGTGCATGTTTATAGAGTTAGTGAAGTTGACAAACGTGGTTGTGATTTCTGACTTAGGCGTGCCACATCGCTTTGGTAAGATTTGTTTATTTTAACCTAGTTTGTAATTTATGTATTATAGGTTAGTTCTTTACCTGAAGAATAGATCAGATTTCAGATCTCGAAACGTAGTGTTACTGATTTCTTGTTTCACTGAACGATGGCAAATGTCCTGAAAAACCCTGTTTCCTTCACAATCCTTCCATCGTCAAAAATAACATTCAAACAAGCAATAGAGCAGTAGCTTCGAGGATGAAATTATATTAAAAACAAGAAAATTTTTTTTTAAATACTTTTTTTACTAAGAAAAATAGTCATAACTTGTGCATGGTGGGAAAGTTTGATTCGTTGTGAATGTCGAGTTCATCTCCATTTCACCTTCCTCCTAATGCAGCGTCCAGAATCTGATGTGTCACATGACTCCTTAAATCTGAAATCATGTTTCTTTCTGAAGAGGTAAAAAATAGTAGGCGACAAAGAAGCTAAAAATGAACTCTAAGTCGCGTCGACACCTGAGAAACCCAGAGTGAAAAATATATTCTACTCTAGGTGAAGAGGTATTCTCATTGTTTCATCAGTTATTCAGCTGATCTTTAATACCAAAAACCATTGTAACTCTTGATATGTGGGTCCTAAAGTTGTTGGGGTGCGCTATGAACTTGATCTCTAAACATTTTCAACTACTCGTATGATTGATTTGTTATTCCATTATATAAGTATATTGCATAGTTACTTAATTTCAGAAAATAACATACACATAAAATATAAGAATAGTAGAGAATATTTACTTTTAGCGTTATTACCATTTTAAGGCACTAAATCTCTTCAAAGACATTGATTTACAATCAAAAAAGGTATTTTTATTGAAACTGATAAATTTTTGAGACTCTGCAAACAACCGTTTGTTTTGAAATGTATAGTTAACAACATCATATCTCAGCCCAGGAGGATGGCGTTATCTACCAAAACGCCAGGGGAGGATTTTCTGGTGGAAATTAGCTATGGGTTATGTTTTGTTTTCGTCTCTCCAGGATTTGCGGCTTTGTTTTAATTATTACAGGAATGTCATCCAATTTTGTACTTCACACATTGCGAACATACTTTAAATGAATAGACCTACATGAGTGAAAAGCAACTCTTTTTACTCGTAATATTATGTCTTTACAAGCATACATTAAGTATAAAAAAATATTGATACGATGTATTCATTATTTATGACTTACGATATTATTGAAATTATACGGTAACCACTACTTAAAGTATACTTTATTTCCCACAATATTTTAAAAAAATCATATTTTAGGAAATACATAATAAATACTATATTTTAGTTTTTTTTTTTCCTTTGGGATATTGGGGGTGGATTCATAGATCCTCACACGTCAACCTGAGCTTATTTGTGTGCCCCTTTGATGTTAGAGGGTGTAAGCCTATCTTCGTGCCCTTAATTTAGGCTAAGAAGCTTTTCCCCGATACTAGGCATCTGGTTCGTCGCCTGGTTGTTGTTTATCACCGAAAAGAGAGACCTTCTCCTTGCTCCCAGTGTCTGCTCACAGTAGTCCAGTATTCCCTCAGTTCGGAGTGTGTACCGCTCACGTTGCAGCATGTCATCTTCAGACTTTATTGCAGAGTCTACATCCGAGTCCTCATTTCGTAAACCTAGAGTGTTTAGGTGTTTTGAAGTGGCCGTGTGTGTCCAGTGATCAAAGGCAATCACTTGCTTAAACCCAACCGATTCTGCCCAGCCCCATCAGCCATCTGGTGAAATCCGGCCAGCTAGAATCGGCAAGCAGTCTTTGCCAGAGTGCTTGTCCTTGGTGACTGCTGCCACCGTCAAGCGGTGTGTCTTCCTGGACCATTTGTTTATACTTTGGTAAGCGGCTGACTTGCTTATACCACAACTTGGTTCTGGAGACCGGTGTATGGCATGCTTGCTCCGCTTTTGGCAAGCCAGCCTGTCGGCGCATTCGTTGCCACCTATGCCTGTGTGGCCCGGTACCCAACCAAGACGCACACAGTTGCGTGATCCAAGCTGCAGAGAGATGTTAAAGCACTCCCACACAAGCCTGGATGAAATGCTGTTGGAGTCAAGAGCTTTCAGAGATGCCTGACTGTCTGACATTATACAGATGTTCATTCCCTGGTACCTTTCTGGTGAGGCCTAGGTTGGCAAAGGCTAGGAATACCATAGATTTCGGCTTGAAATATGGAGCAGTTCCGACCCAAAACTGCCGCAAAGGGTAGTTCTAGGGATTGACTTAAACACTCCCATATCCAGTTTCTACCCTTAATAAGCGAGCCATCCGTTGTACCAGACAAAGCTCTTTATCTTATTGTTGGGATGTTCATCTTGCGATTTCAGACTCATCTCTGAGAGTAGAGAAGTCAACAGAGAATGGCTTATTGAATACGAACTTCCGTTCTCATTGTGTCGGAGACCATTTCGAGAATAGCGCTTGGGTTTACAGCTTCAGTGATGGCGCCATGGCTCGCGTTAGACGCGCCATTCCTCCACAAGCCAGCAACCATCAGTGATTAAGCTGACTTACGCGCTTCAGCTTTTAATATGGACACTCAAGAGATAGAAGAGTCCTAAAGCCACCTCGGGGGTCGCTGAGGGACTGCTCCTGAATGCTCCGGTTACAAAGATTGTGCCGAGCCTTGTAAGCTTTCAAGCGTGGCTTTGGCAGTTACCTGATTCACCTTTGTCCACCAGACTATATGAACCATAAGTGATTTTGAGGCCTTTAACAACTGCTTTGTAAAGCCATAGTGCTATATGGGGTTTTTACGCCCCATGAGATTCCTGCAAGTACTCCTGGACGTCAATGAGCGCCCACTTTGCTTTTGTGCAGGAAATTATTAGGATGTCATTCCACGTATGCTTATGGTCTAGAGTCAGTCCTAAATTATTTGACTGTCCTTTGACCACTCCAGCTGAGTGGATGCGAGTTTCAGCCTAGAAAGAGACTCTAGGTTCTTTTTTTAGTGAATGGTACAAACTACTGTACTTAGAGGGATTTACTTTCAGTCCCTCTCCCTGACACCAGTTGTGTACATGTTGAAGGTTGGTATTCATGATATCAACAACAACATTTGTATATTTTCCCCATGTACCATGAAGGACTATGTCGTCTGCATATCCTTGGACATATATTCCGTTGTTATTAAGGTCCTCAAGTAGACCATCTACTACTAGATTCCACAGTAGAGGTGACAGGATGCCTCCTTGAGGACATCCCCTTGTGGGTGCGATCACAAGCGATACTTCATTGAGATCGGCCCTGATCCGTCTGGAGCACAGCATGGCCCTAAGCCACCGGCACAGAGCTGGCTCGAGGCCACGTCGCTGTGCTCCACTTACCATTGCAGTGAATTTGGCATTGTCGAAAGCTCCTTCAATGTCTATGAAGGTTGCACAATGCCAATTTCGCTTGGCGGACAGGCTATCCTAAATCCTACTGACTAGTTGGTGCAGTGCTGATTCACAGGATTTGCCTTGCTGGTATGCATGTTGGTTGCGATGAAGGGGAGTGTCTGAGAGAACTCCCTTTCTCAGGTGCCTCTCCACCAGTCTTTCTAATGTTTTCAGTAGAAACGAAGATAAACTGATGGGACGAAAAATATTTAGGGACAGCGTAGTCCGCTCTCCCTTTTTTAGGGTATGTAAGACCACCCTGTTGATACGCCAGACTTGTGGTATGTACCCATAGGGCTAGGCTCGCCCTGAATAGTTCACATAGAAGGAGTAAGGAGATTCTCCGGCCCTTTGTTGAAGCAGGGCCGGGAAAGATTTTCCATCCCATCCTGCAGATTTTGAAAGGGGCAAATTTAGAAAGAAATTGCCCTTTGGCTTTTAGGAGAGAGTGACAATCCTTCTGGCAATGGCCAGCTACCACGACAAGCTCTTGGCCGTGAGCCTGCCTCGTGGGTTACCAGAACTGACGTTCCAGTGTCGTCATTCTCAAAAGATACAATCAGGGAAGTGAGTCTCAAGGAGAAGTTTGAGGCTATTCACTAGACCCGGAAGTGTGTTGACCTCCCTGGGGGACCTTAAAGATCCCAAGTGACCGGTTGGACTTGAGGTCTAGTAAGCGTTGCAGTCTAAGCTGCCGCGCTTAACTCATTTACCTTCTGTTGTAAACTGCCTCCAGGAACTTTGTTTTGCTTTTTTTAATTGCTAGGCTGTATTCTGTTAGAGCTCTATGATAGGACTCCCAGATACGGCTCCTTTTGCATTGATGTACAGCTTCCTGACATAGCCTTTTGCGAGCGAGCGAGGTCCGCAGTACCACTTATTTAGTATTGGTTCGACTCTTCCCCTGTCGCAATGGGCAATTGTCGTTGGAAGCTATTGATTATAGCATTCTGCAGGTCAGAAGCTATCTGATCTATTGTCTGTGAAGCATCGCCACCCTTCCGCCTACCGATCCAAAACTGTGACTGAAGTGTCAGACTTATATCCCAACCAGTCAGTCCTCCTGGATTGCGATAGAGGACCTCTGCAGCCTCATCTTGCAAGTTAAAGCGGATATACCTGTGATCCGATAATGAGGCCTCTTCGCCTTACGTGCACTTATCAACCATTCCAAGTATACCTTGTGTGCAGATTGTTATGTCAATAACTTACTTGTTTTAATTACGTGTTGCGAACGTAGGGCGGATTACCTTTATTACATATAAATAGGTCCTACTTAGAAGGAATTGTAAAAGTGCCTCACCTCTGGGGTTAGTGTTGGTGTGCTGCCCATCCAGCAGAGTGATGGGCGTTGGCGTCAGCAACCTAGAAGAAGTTGTTGACGTCTGGCTTGTGCTTCTTCCACCAGGAGCTCTAGGTCTCTTGATGGAGGGAGTTCCCTGGCATCATATGGCAAGTATACGGAGCCTAAAATTGTGCTCTGCACACTATGCTCCATTCTTCACAGGTCAGTGTGCCCACAGTGAGATCTCCTGGAGCAGAATTCGTTTTGAGGGTTAGAAAATCAAGCCTCTCTTCAAAAGGATGCAGGTTCTGACAATCCTTAGAGAGGTACAGTAAATTAACTTTACCTTTGGTTTCATTTAGGCCCGCCACTCTCCCTTGGTGAAGCCATGGTTCTTGAATCAATGCCAGATCAAATCCCTCCTGGAGGGAAGAACTGGCAAAAAAAGGCTGCCGAGTGGCAGCCTACTGTGCTGGAGGTTGATTTGTAGAACTCGTGGCATTGTCCTTGACTGTTCGAGGAGAAGACAATTGAGACCTGCCAGAGAGTCCTAAGTTGGCTCTATAGTTGGAAGCCTTCACGAGCCTTGTAGCAGACCTCGTCAGGAAGCAGAAGAATCCGTAACCTTTCGGGTCTGGCTTGGATGAAGGATTTTTCCACTCGTTACATTCAGGTCGGGGTTCTGCTTATTGAACATCTCAAGTTACCTTTTTCAGGTGTCTTCTTCAGAAGCTTCGGGTGAGCTCTGAAAAACACCCTAGTGGAACCTCGAGATGTCCTTACGCAAAACCCACTCTCAGAGAGATGTCATCTCCCAGAGGTTTTTATTCTTTGAATAACTTCTTCCAGCCAACGTTTGTGTGTGCTTCGTTGATGCCAGGAAGCAATTTAAAACACCTCTTCTCTAGGTAGGTGCCCGCAAACGATGGGAACGGAACCATCCTCCAGGGGTTGGATTTCTTCCATAATTGCGTCCTCGATGGCTTCTCTTTGCTCTGCCTCGAAGCTTCGCTTAGGGGAGCCTTCGAGGGCTATGGCCATTTTGATCGCTGCGACCTCTCTGTAGGCTCATCTTGGGTGTGCTACCAGAGGCCTCGGGGATCGTGGGCTTCGGGCTTTTGGGGTTTCCCTCCTAGGCCTTCTTTGCGGGGTCCCTCAGCGGAGGGCGGGGTGGTGACCAAGGTGGCCTCTGGGGCGTTTGGCCGACCCACCCCCGGTACCAGCAGTTGGGCCGGAGTTGAGACCTCCTGCCGTTCTGGATTCTTTTTTCTTCTTCTTTTTTCCACCCTCCTCCACTTGGAAGGGTGTCAAAAGCTTCACCCTTTTCAAGAAGTTTTAGGCCTTTAGTTGCTTCTCTTCTTTGAGCAGTGGTGAGTGAGATTGGGCCTCTTCATTCTGAGGTTGCCGAGTTTGCTCTGTGGGCATCATCCAGCGTACCTGTAGACATGGGAGGGCTTTGGGTGGGGGGGCTGTTGAGGAGCTGTGATCTTCTACATCTTGAAGGGGATTTTGCTTCCTCAGCGCTTGTACTGCCTTCCTCACATAAAGCCTTGCCCATGTATGGGAGCTTCAGTGTGCAATGGAAACCTCCTGTGTTCCTAAGGCACTTTTGTTGAGGAGAAGGTAGGGATGTTGGCATAACAACCTCTTTGAGTTGTGTTGCCAGGTGGTGGGTATGTGCGAGGTAGCTTCAGGAGCTACCTCAGCAGGAAGAGGTAGGTTAGAAACAGCTTCAGGAAACTGTTTCAAGGGTTGGTTGGTTTTGATTTTTGTTTTTTGTTTCTTTTCAATGTTGTTTCCCACGAGAAGCTAGGGAATGGAAGCGTTCAACCCAGACAGAGCCCCGCATGCCTGGGTAAAGCTGCTTTTTAAACTGGAGGGTCGCCGGTGTCAGAGTCCGCATAGTGTAAGACTGGTTTGCCACCAGCCATTCAGCCCTGGCCTACGCTGTTCCACCGTGGCTTGGCCCCTAGTGGGAGAAATGAAAGGGAAAAACTAGATCGAGAGTGAGGAACTTTACCTCAGATAGAAGAGAGTGAAGAAGAGAGATAGGCTGGACAAATAGAAAAGTGTGGCCAGCCATAGGGGCCCTCCAGAACAAGAAGAGAAGGGATCTGGAGCATTAGCTAGGGTACCTCGGGGTCGCCACTACCCGTACGGCTTCGAAAGTAAGACCGCCCCTGAGGGTATTATAGTATTAGTACAGTGGTGTGCATCTGAATTTTATTTTGCTGTTGAATTTATTGAGGGATTAGTATTTTGTACATATTAATGATTATAGCATGGTGCTCACACCCAAAATGTTTCCAGTTGAGATTACTTTCTGCCCTAATTATATTTGAAGCAGCTTTACTATAATCAAAACCATTTTTTTCCGATTACGTTGATGTAAGTATTAGTGATGCTACGAATCGGATAGTTTTAACCAAATTCTTACTTGTGTGGGACAACCTCTATAGGTAAACATTCCAAACGAACTGACTCAAGTTCTTAATTGATCATTAATGAAAATGAGCTGTTAATACAACATAAGCTCATTTATATTAGACGCCATCATCTAAAGTCTGCTGTTGCCACGTGTGGCCTTTAGTACTTACTTTTTAGCCAATGTTCATAAGCTTCAGGTATGTGGCTGTTTGCAATAACTTTTCTGTTAAAGCAACTAATCAGTTAAGCGCTTTATTACAACCATTAAAGACAACATCATCTCACAATTTAAAAGGTTGATAGTCTTGGTTTATAAATTAGCTTTAAATAAATTATGATCATTGCCTTATTTTATTTGAGAGATACATTTTTTGTAGGAAACGATTTGTTTGATGGTTGACTTTTAGGCTGACAGTGCCAGACTTACTCAACATCAACATCAGGCAAGATTTTGTTGTAGACTGCAAAAACATCATCACGAACAACATTCTTTTTTTTTTTTTTTTTTTTTTTTTCCATATCAGCAGACTGATATAGGCAGACTTTTTGGTACCACTTTTGTTTTGAAAATGAACTTAAATCGGTAGTTAGACATGATTATACAACATTTTAGCTTTTACTTTTGAAAAATTGTACCGCGGTACTATTTGTGCAGCCCCACTTTGGTCGCACTTGGCAGTTTTTATTTACTAAAACGAATTTATCATAAAATAATTTTTCTAAAAATATGACTGCCTTTCCTTCGATCCATTACATTAAATATAATAAACTTACCACTTTGGGAACTAAAAAGGATACGAAAGACGTGGACTAATTTAACATTATAAATAAATTGATGCACCTTCATCTCACTCCAGTTAAAATTTAAAATTCTAGTATTTATTCGATTTTAAGAATCAACAAGCCTGTAGTCAGTAATGTCTTAGCTTCCCCCACCACCACTATAATCACCCAAAACGTCAAATAACGGTTTAGCAGTTCGGTTGCCGGTGGTAGTTAGACGATATTTGTGGTCTCTCCACATCAGATATGCATGCGCATTAGTTGGCAGAGTGATAGGCTTGCAAAATATTCTATTTTTTTGGTTTATGTAACTGACAATATAGCATCCATATAAACTTTCTTATTAACTCGTTTCCAGTCCTTAAATATCATCTTGTACCAAAACACATCGGAATCAAATGTGTTATTAACATAATTAATCTGAAAATACCTTAATGTTCTAATCGTAGAGAATAGCTAATGGCAATGTAGCGTAAGCATCAATTTTTCTGAATTAGCTCAGTTTAATCTGCAAATATCGTTTTTACCAATATTAGAGAAAAGCTGAGGACGATACGGCATCGGTAACAACCTAAAGATCCCGTTTCTATTATTAGTGATCTGTTTTATTTAGCTAGTTTAATATAGCTAAAACTAACTAATGCAGCAGATAAATTAATCAATATATAATAGTAAATTGGAATATTAATATTACTGTTTCTTACATTCATTTGTAAATGCTGTGTCCTTATTAAAATTCATGCAATATTTTATACGATTCAATGTAGCCTTTTCTCAAATGTAATGTAATTAAATATCCCCCCTCTAAAGATCAAGGAGATAATGGCACTCTGGCAATATTAAATTCGTTACTTTTCGAGTCACTAAGCGAGGTTACTAGTTTTATATTAAAATTTATTTTTTTGATTTTAAAAGACATCAACAACAGAAAGCTGTTTATTATTTCAATAAACGTATGGCAATAGTTTCAGTTAACAGAATAATTATTTGATTCTAAGGACAAGTTATTGGCCTATTGTCTAATTGTAAATAAAGAAAAAACATGTATTCCCTGTTCCACATTACGTTTCTATAATTCATTTAACTTCAAAAGTTTTAAGGGCCATACTATAATTTAGGGGAAATATGTGCATTAAATAAGGCATTTGGTTGCTTACACTACATAGTTTTAATATTGTTTTATTGTAATTTAGCTACTTACTTTTAAAATCATAGTCAAATAGCATACCTACTTCAAATTATTAGTAAAAAAAAATGCTATTTCGATTGCAACTTTCTGTTATCTGAGTCAATTAACCGCACTTTCTGAGTAATATTATTTATCGTAACAAAAAACATTATTAAGTGAATAACTGTTATTTTAATTTAAGTAATTTGAAAGCTGTTAAAAAAAATAATGCGTCGTGTTAAAAATGATAGTTAAAATAACGAAATTATACCTTTAAAATTAGATTGCACTAGTAGGTCTACTTGTGTTTGTTCTTCACAAGTGTCTATACTGTTAGCATTAAATAGGTGCTTGAAGCAGATTTCAAATAGATATTGAAGCAGAATACTTAGAGGGACAAGATCGTTATAGGGAAACACTAGTTAATATTTCATGGGTTACTGTTTCATTTCATAATAATTCCCAAACGTTATTAAATATCACCTTCACTTTATTGTTACAGTTGTAATGTAACACTGATACCTACCTAGTTTGTAACAGACTTTAAATACAGCCAATTAAATTAAAAATTAACTTTTATTTTATTTAGTGCATTAAAAGATGTAGGGGGAGATCATTGGATACTTGACATCATAGTTCTACCTTGCTATCGAATTATTAAACTACACGTATCTTTTTAATGTTGGGGGGTTCTATACCCTTCGTCCTCATCTTATTTACGGCACTGGGGGAAGGGCACCATGACTCATTTGATTGTATTGTTACCTAAGTTAAAACATTACCGAAATGTATTAATTATTTTAAAACTATTTACACAAACTCCTATTTGACACATGTGTTTCAGTTTTTAAAATTATGATTTAAATGAAAAGAAAAATAATCCTAACAAAATGTATGAAATTTGCAAATATGGGCTTACTATATTTACATAGTAAATTTGGCTTAAATATATTACATAGTAGGAGTGCGCTACACTACACAATTTAAACGCATGGTCAATAGGATTCCAAATGTTAATCTGCCCTACATTAAAGTGTTACTTGATATCTACTCAGCTATCTTGTACATTTTTTAATTTTTCTTCAACAACCTTATGACCTTGTACACTTTGGGGGTTACCCCATCAATACCAATTTAAAACTAGTTGAATTTTTGCTACAGCTCAGCCAAATCCCGTTTAGAGTAACACGCATTGTAACCGAACTCGATTTTTCCCTATAATCGAAATGAAGTTTCATGCTAAATAACAAGTCTCTTGAGATAACTATTTGGCAGACAGTTAGGAATGAAATTTCGCCTTACCCTTTGAGTGATAGGGAGGAAATAAGAGGATTCTGGGCAATACAATAATTCGTTAAAACTATACATATAATTTTTAAAAATTATACAACTTATAATATCACGTATATTAAATTGTGGAATGTATTGTAACGGTAATTATAATTAATAACTAAAGATCTCAGGTTCTAAGCTGTGGATCATATTGAACGACATACAATATAAATTAGAACCCTTTTCCAAGTGTTGTCTGTGTTGAGGATCATTATATGGTGAGTTGTCTCTGCTGAAAATCTACGTCGTCAGTGATTGATTACCCGTTACTGATCGTGTACGGTATGATCAAGATTAGTAAAGGAAACAACATCGAGCTGACTATTTAAAACTATTTCAATGTGTGCTTTTGCTACTAGAGATAAGATTATCATATGTATTTCTCATAAAAATGATAAATACTCTCAAAATTATATAGTTTAAGAATGCCTTTTTTCTTGGTTGTGAAGATACGTCCATCGCTTATTCCGTCTCTTCATCTTTCAGGAAAAAGGTATGCATAACGCATACAATTAGTAGCTTCAACGCAAGAACATTCACATACTTCTTTCTTATCCCTTTATGTGTTAATATGCATTTTTATTTATATATGCGTGTGTATGTATTGTGTGAAAGTACAAGTTGAACGTTCACTTTTAAAATTTTATCTATAGATTAGGATCGGTCCCATGTTCACTCTACCCCTTTCCCAAGATTGGACGTTTTTTTTTAAATCGACATCAGTAGTCATCCATTTTTTTGTAATATAGAGCTAATAATTGGCCATTAGCATTTTAATATGAAATCAGAAATTAGTTTTTTTTAACATGTTTCCGCACTTAAGAGTGAAGATCAGTTTGTAAGGTGCAATTTGGTACAACTTAAAACTCCGCTACCTTGCTTTGTTTGTGTTCTGTTTACTATGAAGAACTGCGAGGTACTGTATATATTTCTTAAATTAATAAAATTAACACTTCTTGCATCCTGAAAATGAATTTTTGGTAATGGTAACAAAGATTTTATAAATTTTGTGCTGTAAACCATATAGCCTACAATATGGAAAATATACAATAAATAAAAATGAAGAATTTCATCTTAAGATGAAAAAAAACCGAAGACCTCGATTAAGGTTTTAACATTTTGAAGCTGATAAAAATCTAATTTATACTTTGTGTATTTTGCTGTATCTTCTTTAAACCGTTAAAAAAAAAAATACAGTTTTTCGTAAATCAAGATCAATTTTGTTGTTGAATTATAGTAACTGTTATAAGTACATTAATGTATAGAATGCCTGTCTTAAAGCATGTACTAAGTAGGAAGAAACCACGCCAAATACTCTGTTTGAGTGACGTAATATATTAATACATGTAGATATTTACGGCTCGCTTATCTCGGGTGGTCGGTGTTGTCAGAGTGAAGTCTACTGATGAGAAAAGTTTTCACTTTTCACTGCCATCTTGATATCTCTGGCTGTCATTTTCCCTGTTTATATTTTTTCTCGGGTTTAATATAAAGGTGTATGAATAAATTAAACGTATAAACTGTGATTGATCAGATGCGCTAAGAAGTTGTAATCACACTTTTAATTAAACAGATTTTATAGCAATCTGCTGTTGGAATAGTCCTATTGGTGGACCTTTCGAGAGATATTATTGTATTTTCCATAAATAAAAATGTACTTTCATGCTCGTGGCTCAGATAATAAAAAAAAACCACCAATATCTGGAAATGCATATCACTAATTTAAATATTTAGTAAATTAGTCCTAGCACAAGGTCATACACTTGTAGGAGTTAAATATAATTAATCAAGCTGCTGTTTTGAACAGAGAATAATATTTCGGTATATGTGTATATTAATTCATCTCTGGCGACAAACTTTCTTAATTATCACCATCAGTGTGAGCTTTCTACTAAAGTACGTAAATTAATTATTCGGTATTAATATAATTAGAACCTAACTTTGGATTACCATCTATTCTAAAACAAATTGGGGCAAAATGAATTCACCAATGATGCCAAATTTTGCAGAATTTTTATGTGTAGAGTGTCGGATATGAGCTCGATTAATAAAATTAATAGAATTACTATTATAAGAGCTGACATCTAGGAAAGATTAGCATCAACTTCTCCATCAGTAGATATTTTTCTAAATAAATACCTTTTTAATGATTGCGTCATTTAATTTCTGAGTTTAAAAAGTTATTATTCCAAAACGGAGAGTAAAAATATATTATATTTATATAATCCCTAATTGCGAACAGTTTTTCTATTTAAATTTAATATGGAATATTGAACCTAAATTCTCAAATTTACTACATTGAAGCTGTTTCGCAATACCGTGAATTTTTAATATGTGTAATATTATTTCTATAGAGAGCCTTTAGTTAATTGAATTAATTTTATATGTTACTGTTTATACGTACTTGTGCAAAGATGGAAAAATTAATACAGCATTAAGCACAAAATCTTTCACCACTGTGACTAAAGCTTTGTTATGATAATTATTAAATCAATAACTTTTGGTTAAGCACTATTTCTGCTTAACCAGAAGGAGTTAGATACAGGAACAACTTTCTTACGTACTTATACATGTTCTACAGAAGGGTTAATTCAATGTGAATGTTGAGTTTAGCTCCAGTATAGCTCACCAGTGTGTATAACGCAACGTTTCAAGGACTGCAATATATTGTCTTCATCGGGCGAGAAAAGTGGTTTAGTATATTACAAAAGAAAGAAAAAAGTTAAAAATAATAAAACGAGCAAAGGTTCAAACATAACCAAAACCTGCTTGGAATCCAGACAGGAGAAGATGAACCCATGCACAGTAAGCAAATTCACGAGCAACAAGTCACGAGAGCGAAATATTATAATATAAACTTTATTATATTATAAAGCAACTTTATTTATTTTGTTTTTCACCGTAAACTATCCAATCGATAATACCGGAAGATTACACTGACATTCTTAAATGAGTTTGAGACGAATATAAAGCCTATTCTTATTTCGAAAATCCTTCGCCCCACTGGGTTTATATATAAAAAAGCTCCATCTTGCTCTCTAAAGTTAAAAAAGTATGTCAGATGTAATAAACAGTTCTGTGTAAACATTGTTTATTATTTTTCAATTTGTTTATATTTATAGTGCGTAAATTCTGTAAAAAAATTATTATTACTTTTCTCGTTAGTTTTGTAGATTTCAGCGATTATGTAAGTACTCATTTACCTTATAAAATGTATTAAAAACATAAGATAGTCAGAATTAGACCTCCAGAGATTACCTTTGATAGCAGTAGACAACAAGTGTGCTAGGTGGGATGTTTGCTGGAAATGTTCCTTTTGAACTATTGGTACCAATCAAATGTTCTAAAGGAATTAAATATATACTTCAGTTTGCTAAGAAAAAACATGTCAAGTAGTGTTATTGTTGATACACTTTTTATACTGTGTATTTGTAGCAAAAAATTAAGTATTATATGTTAAAGTTACTATAAAAACGTTTACCTATATTTTAAAGACTGTTTATATAACCCATCTTAGTTGTCTTTTGAGACAAGTAGACTTCTTTAATCTATGATATATATTTATTTATCTGGAAAACTAAGCAAATTCATTCTATAATAAAAAAATAATAAGGCGGGAGTAAATTAAAATAGCCCTACATATGCACTTTTTTGAATTAAAATTAAAATGATGTTGGCACAAGCCAAACACAACATTGGACGACGTCGGAAAATATAATTCCTCAAAACCAGCACTGGGTCATGCACGTGCATGACCCTATAAATTGCGTGTAAAATAGCGTGAGAAAACTACTAGAAGTGTAGATATGAAAGGCAATGTATTGTACCATATACTACACATTTAAAGCCTTTTGTGGAACGTATCTTAATTGTCTTTTGACAGACTTAAGTTTCTCAGAGAGGATGTGTTTGTATTTCCAATTTCATTACCCGAAAACAAGGCAAACCAACTATCGAATATATATACTAAGACCGGGAGGAAAGTTACAGATATCACATAAATATGACACTTTTAATATATTCATTTGGTCGTGACAAGATATTAAACTTAACATTGGCGTCGGAATTATAATTCTCTCTAAACCAGAAGTGTTCATATAGGTGAAAAACCTACTAAATTCCGTGTGAAGCCGCGGATAACTTTTATGTACCCTAAATATTTTCTAAAAATTTAAATGTAAATAGATGTTTCAGCGTCCTTTGACGAACTTTAGCAGCTGTAGGGAGAGCTTTAGATTTTTTTTGTTTTAGTGAATTTTATATTTAGTTTCATATATTTTTATGAATATTTTATGAATATAAAATGTATTCCTGGAACCCAACAATAAAAGATTTAATTTCGTAGAAACATTCTTCAGACTTCTAGGAATATTTTTTAAAACAGGAATTAGCCGAATTTTGGCAGCTGTTTCTCGAGATTTGCGCTTAGCAAAAGATTCGATATTTTATTTTAATTTGTAAGATTTTTACTCTAATAAGTTCTATAATACCGCCTTCTCAAGCGAAATAAGCAGTTACAGCCGGGACATAAAGAGAAAGGCAGATATAAGAGCAGGGTTCCAACATTTCAAATTACATAGGACATGATATACTGCGCTGTTTACTTGTCTCCTCGATCTCTCGGTAGTCGACATTATTTAGCTACTCACTAATAATATATGATTTATTTTTAATTGTTCAGTATCCAGGTGAGAGAACTGCGATGGTTTTATAAATATATACAAATAAAAAATATTAAATTAAAAATACTGCCCTTGTTTTGCGTTTTTCCTAGTATTTATGTGTTTTTATATGAATAGTCGTAACTCTAGAAGTGTTAAGTTACAGCATTATTTACACCATTTTATACATTATTTAAATCCATCCACAACAAAGTCGATGTGTATAAAATTTTAATAAACATTGGACGTTGCCTACCTAATCAGAACCAATTTAGAAAAGATTAATATTTTCCTTAAATTGCTTTAATAGTTGTAAAACTGGTTTTAAATTCATTCATCTACAGAATATTTGTAATTAAGCACTATTAAAATTACAATAAAATTGACAGGTTTACATTTTAAAAACACTATTCACATTGGTAAAATTATCATGAAAATAAAAATTTAGGAAAAACGTATGTGTATAGAATTAAAAAATGCATTGTGTACAAAATAAATTAAAATAAATAATTCAAAATATGGGTGTTGTGTGACTGGTCCCAGCCTAGAGACAGTAAATATTCACGAAGCACCGTAAACTGGTGCAGAATCAAGAGAGTTATTACAGGGTTGATTTCAAAACTAAAACGGCAATCTCTCGAGAGCTTATTCTATAGCTAAAAACAAGTTAAAAAAGTTTATATAACCCATATGCCCGGAAACGCTTCGTTAGCGAGCGTTACGCCTAGCGAAAGATTTCGCCCGGATTTCAGAACCTTGTGAAGTCAGGGCCGTATAAAAATGGTAAAGGTAGTTTACAAAGATACAAATACGATTGTTTTTTATGTTTTTTATATCTGACAAATTTATTAAAAACATTCGTCCCAGAGCTGTAAATGCAATACTTTCAGAGATATCTTACGTAAAACACAAGAATTGGTGAAAAGAAATAACACATTTTTGTGTGTAATGTAAGATTTACTTTACTTCCATAAATGTGAAATAAAGGTCATTTTTTTTCTTAAACAGATTTGTAGAACATTTAATTCTGAAAGATTCATGTGAATTACTTAGGAAAAAAATTAATAATAGGTATTGAAATTTAGCTTTATTTAAAAATAAAACAGAGCACAAAAATGCATCTAATCTTATCTGCATAAAAATTTTAACTAATGTTTAGGTTGGGAGTAACAGCTGATAATTTATTCAACACTTTTTATCGTCATATTTTCTTTTGCAAAGGTTGGCAATATCAGCTGATCAACAATTAAGTTCATGAAGTAATATTTGAATAACCTTTATGGAGGTTTTTGTTATTGTGGCGTGTGAAGATTGGTATTTTGTGAGATCCTGTGATTATTTAGAAATATTTTATACAAGTGTATAAAATATTTTATTAATATTTATTTTTAAAATATTTTATTAAATATTTATTTTTAAAATATTTTATTTAAATATTTATTTTTAAAATATTTTATTAAATATTTTTATAAAAGTGTATGTAATTATCTTAGTAAATAATGGCAGATAATGTAAATGGTATGTATTCGTTTGAAGAGTATACGAGACATGATACTGATTTAAGGCAAAGTTAACACGAATGGTTTAGCTGCAGTTCAGGAATATCGTGATACTTTTCCACATCGAAGAACACCCTGATACGCAAAAACATTTTAAGCTGTGGAGAGACGACTTAGAGAATACTGGTTGTAGCTTTAAACGAAAGCGAAATAGAGACTACTGGTCGTCTCGTCAACGTAGCGCAAGGAACTATAATAATGAAACAAGCAATAATATAATGCTGTGTAAATTATCACCAAACCACAAGCACCAGACGATTATCACGTCAGTTAAATATTTGCCAGTCAAGCGTATGGCGGACACTTCATGAAGCACAGTTGTTACCACATTCCAGTATAACAAGTGTGTTCTCATGACTTATTACCGCAAGGATCTTAATAAACGGAGATGTTGCTGCCGCTGGTTAATAAGAAGAATTGTTTACGACATCAGTATTTTCTTCGGCGTCATTCTCGTTATTGATGAATCCTGTTTTAACTTAGAACAATGGAATTGTAACTTTTCGTATACCCATACTTGGGCGTACGACAACCCACATGAAACTGCGACGAGGCATTTTTCAACATTTTCAGGCTTGGTGTTCTGGGTGATAATTTCTGAATTGGTCCATTTTTCCTCCCTAATCGACTTAATGGAGTAGCGTTACTTAACATTTTTTAAAGAACAAACCTGCCTACCCTCTTGGAAGATATTCCTGTTCAAAAACAGAATAAATGCATGGTTTATGCACGACGGTCGGAGCACCTCCACATTTTTTCTAATGATGTGAAAAACTATTTAAATGATACATTACGGTAGACAATGGATTGGTCGAAATGGACCAGTAAAATGGCCACCACGTTCTCCTGACCTCACGCCAGCAGACTTTTTCTTATGGGGTTGGATGAAGGTCAATTGTTTATTCAAAACGGATTAACACCATAGAGTAAGTTACGTAATCGCATTTTTTATTTTAAACAGAGGCGGCAGAAACTATCAAGAATGCTCCAAACGTTATGAAACGCGCTAGAAAAGAGTGAATTCGTCGTGCGACCGAAACGTAGCATTAGCTAACAACGGAGGACACTTTGAGCAACTATTATAGGTGGATTATTACAGTTTTATATAGGTAAATACATTTTATGTTAATGTTCAGTCTAGAATAAATTATCAGCTGTTTACTCACAACCTAAACATTAGTTAATATTTTATGCAGATAAGAATATTGCATATTTTGTGCGTCTGTTTTATTTTTATAAACTAAAGCTAAATTTCAATACCTATTATTAATTTTTTTCCTAAGTATATTTCCACATGAATCTTTTCAGAATTAAATGTTCTACAAATCTGTTTAAGAAAAAAAAAATGACCCTTATTTAACATTTATGGATGTAATCTTACATTAAAACAAAAAATGTTGTTATTTCTTTGCACCAATTCTTGTGTTTTACGTAAGATATCTCTGAAAGTATTGCATTTACAGCTCTGGACGAATTTTAATAAATGTTTAAGATATAAAAACATAAAAAAACAATCGTATTTGGTATCTTTGTAACGACCTTTACCATTTTTATACGGCCTGAACACTTCACCAAGGGTTCTGAAAATCCGGGCGAAATCTTTCGCTAGGCGTAACTCGCTAACGAAGCGTTTCCGGGCATATGGTTATATGAACTTTTTTACTTGTTTTTAGCTATAGAATAATAAGCTCTCGAGAGATTGCGTTTTTTAGTTTTGAATCACCCTGTCTATCAGATAATATTACGTCTGCCTGCAGGTGAGGTACGCTCACATTTCTGTATTCTCCATCATCTTTTTCACTTCCATTCACTTTCTATTGAGGGTATATTGCTTTCAAGACTTTTATTTTCATTTAATAAACAGCCATATTTTGTCTCATGTCATTTCTTATTCTTCTTTTATTAAGGTTCATGGTCTTGGTTTGTTATTGATATGGCAGGAAATTCGCATGAATAGAAAAATAATTAAAAATAATATTGTGCACATCAAATGAAAAATGTACTAATAAACACACTAAATGGACATCAATGGACATATATTATATGCTGACGTTTTATAAATTTATGTTTTCTCAATAAGGGGTGCGCGGTGATTACCCAATTGCATGGTGAATATCTAGCAAACCAAGAAGATTTGTAATTATTCACCTAACTGTAAGTCAAGTATAGCAATAAAGTTGGGGCGTGGAGTTTGATATCCATATTGTGTTGCCGGGATAATTTGTTGTTGCTTCAAATATTTACCGTCCTTCCTTATTTATTTTCTTATCCTTCCTCAGTTCTATTTATGCAAAAGGCAATATAAAATACGTTTCTTACCCACTACTGACTTGTAAGAATGCACAGTAAAGCTGATATTGATAAGACGTCCACAACTATGGTGTAAGGGATTGAGGCCGGTACAATATTTGTAATAATGGATAGGGGATTACTTAATATTGACGGAGTGTGTTCATATTATAATGCTAATTGTACCATGCATGATACTGGCTGTTCTAATTCTTGGCATGGATTAATAAATATTCTATTGACAATATGAAATATCAAAAGCCTATGGTCAAAATTAAATAACTTTATTAAATATGTGAAACAATAATATACTAACATATATATATATATATATATATATATATATATATATATATATTACTTACTATACAAATTAACATAATAATTTTGGACATTAGTACTACGTTTCCTACAAAATATTAATACCAATGGCTGTTGATAATTAATTTTTTTTGTAAATAGGCTCTCTACATCTAAAAAATACTGACTTTTTTTAATTATTGAGTTTATTTGAGGTATTAAGTAAGCGCAGTGATATGGATTATACATCAAAAGAATGCACTACTAACAATAAATAAATAAAATTATAGCACAAATAGTTGATTGTTAAAGTATTTTATTCTATCTCGTTGTTTTCTATTATATTTACTTCAATAGTTTGTATAATTTAGTTTAAACTGATAAAAATAAGTACAAACAACGCAAGGTGGAACATATATTAATCAAAGTATATATTTTGTTCAACAAATAACGTGCAACTTTTGACTGTTCTATAGCAGTGGAAGTGTTTCAGTTCCTCTGTATTTTATAATTGCTTTAAAAACACTGGATATTGTACAGTCAATGTAAACCAAATTTACATATTTATTAAAGGATGTGTAATAAAGTTTACTTGTTATATGGGATTAGTAAAAATCATCTCCGGGAAGCGCAAGTTACTTGTTCCCAACGATCTGAGGTAGTAAAAAGCACAAGTAACAAACGGCAATATTGTACGTGCAGAGACTACTGTAATTTGTGCAATATCAGATATCTTCTGCAGCCGATAGTTTACGGAGTCAAGTACGTTTGTTGCAACAAGTTTAGAACAAAAGAGGAAACTTGCACTCCTTACTGTTCATTATAAAATTACTGCATCTTTGCTGTAATAGCTATTTGCCACCACTTATGAATTTTTTATGAACTTGTATGAATAAGTATGTTTGATGCGAGAAGTTCGGAAGACACCAGGTTACTTGCAATATTCAGGAACAGGTGATAAAATAGCTCTTCTATAATAGCTGCGCACTTCAATGTGCCAACGTGATGCTCTCACTGTTTCTTGCTATTCTCTCCCTACTTATCCAGAAGCAATATAGTGGTGAATTATTATACGATAAATTTAATTAGTATTTTTAACATATAACTTCATTTATTTAACAACTTTTATTATTCGATCAAAGTTTCTATTAACAAAGATGTACAATACTTGACTTAAACTTTAAAAACTGATCGTGCATGTGTTGTTACGTCAATTAAAAACTTTCTATACTCTTGGTTGTTATTGTTAAATCCCATCCACATAGGTTTTGGTCTTCATGAACAATGTTGAATTTGTTTCTTGTGAGTATTAGACACGACCGCGTGTATGTATACATACATACATACGTATATATATATATATATATATATATATATATATATATATATATACATATATATATATATATATATATACATATATATATATATATACATATATATATATATATATATATATATATATATATATATATATATATATATATATATATATACATCTAAATAAAAGATGAAATAATTAATTGTTTTTATTGTGTATTATTTTTTCTAAATTCTTTCTCTGCTCATGATATTTCTCTTTGGTGTTAATAACATGTTAAAAAATTCCTGTTTATTTATTTATGTAAATTTTAATTTATTTACTTTTGTAAATTTTGTTTGCTGCGTAGTTATTTTTTCATTATACCTTGTTGAAAACGGTGAAGCCGAAATATTAAAGGAAAGTTTATACCAATAAGTCCAATAATAGTTTTATATATATATATATATATATATGTATATATATATATATGTATATATATATATATATATATATATATCATATTACCTCTCTACCTCCACGCTTATTACGAAGTTCAATAGTCCATTTGCATTTTTCCAATAAATTAACAGCCTTGGGATGCACTGGAACTCGCTGGTTATGGAAACCCGACTTCGAACTGCTTAGGAAACACAGTAAACTCACAAACCGTTTTTGAGGTAATTTATATTTCATTGGGTCAATTATATTCACTTTAAAACCAACATTTAAGTTGCCTTATATCAAGGAAGAAAATATATAATAATTTTGTTAATATTTCACATAACAGTATGGCCAGTAAAAGGTAACATTTTTTGGCAGTCTCTATTCAAGCAGTTTTAAAATGAGAATTTGATTTTTTTAACAGATGTATGAAATATTATTTCGGGGAATGATATCTTTTCGATTTTAGAATCAAAAGGTAATTGAGTCTGTCTGTCTATTACTCTTCTTGTATAAGCGATAATTCTTGATAGAAAGGTCCTAGAGGCAGTACATAGATTCTTCGTGGCCTAAGAATGACCCTATTCGTTATGGGTTCAAAAAGGGCAGTTCTTCTGTTTTTCGTCTATCTGGAAATATTAAAACCTTCTATTGTGTTGCTTTCAATGCAATTATTTATTTATCGCTAGACCATACAACACTTTTGTATGAACTTGCATACAAAAATGTAAGGATAGGATAATGTATATAAGAGTGAATAAAAAACATTGAAATAATGCAGAAATACTGTTTACTTCATTATAATAATACTAGCTTCAACGTGCACTAAAAGTCTGCATTGTGATTTGATTGATAGTGGTAATATTACTGACCTACCAAGTTATTGTTCATCAATAAATTTTTTTATGTTTAATGAATCGTCCTTATCACCAACCAACCTTCTTCGTCTAATCTCACTTTTGCTTTTTTTAATTATTAGATTGATATTAAGTATATCATTGATCTAGGCAGGTAATTTACTTGTTTCAAATCATATAAAGTACAACAATGTATTGTTCAATTCCAGAAAAATCTAAATTTTTTATCCCGAGTTGATTTTTGTATACGGTTGAATATTAAAAAACAAAGTTAACATTTTTCCAACATAAACTTATACAAGGTAGGTTTTTTGGGTACTTGTGGAAACCCTACCACTAAGAGGAAATAGAATACGGGTTTATTGACAGCCAATATTCATTTACTAGTTCATTCATTGATCACTGTTTTAAGTGAGACTATTACTCATCACTAAGGAGCAGTGGGATTCAAAAATGGAGCACTAACAATTACATTTTGATTAAACTTGGAATGTAAGTCAACGTGTTTATATCTACAAATAATTTGATTTCAATCTTTTTATTTTAATATTGCTGTCTAAGACAATTTTAGATATAAATTAATCCTTGCTCTAGTGTGGCCGTAACGATATTCATTCAAATTTAACTTTAATATAACTTTAGTTTAGCAAAATTGTTATCCATGCAAAAAAGGCTTTGAGGGGAAATCTTTTGTGAGAGATTATACAAATTTAGTACGACACTTTCATAAATTTAATATGGAGGCTTTTTTTTTTTTTTTTTTGTTTTTGTTTTTGTTTTTTTTTTTTGTAACAGAGGGCCAGGTTTCCTAGGCCTGGTAGTTGCCTACTCATTCTAAGGGCATCTGCTGCAATGTTCCTTGATGGTCCCTTGAGCATCCGCTTTGCTTGTACATTCCCCTCAGTATTTCTCCAATGTTGTAGGTGTTTGTTAGCCATCCACTTGGTAACTGATCTACGTGCTAAGTTATATGAGACCCCACACGTTGGTTCAGGACCGGTAAGAGGACAGTTGGCTTCCAAGTTAACGCAACTGTCTGCCCCTTCATTTCCTGTGATTCCTCTATGTCCAGGCACCCAAGTTAAAATAACTTTATTGGTTTTCGCCAGCAATTTCAAGACCTTATGGCATTCCCATACTGTCTTCGAATTACAGTCATGGTTGGCCAAGGCCTGCAGAGCAGCCCTGCTGTCCGAGTTAATGTAGATGTTTTTGCCTTTGTAGCCCCTTTCCACAATATGGAGGCTTAACTAACGTATTACATATGTTTATCCTTTTATATTATAGTTTTTTAAAGCTATTGAGTGTTTACCTTAACTTAAACTTTTTATATAAAAAGTTACCCTTTTGATAACAATTACATAAAATGTACCAAGGTCATGTAGTTTAAAGTAATAAAATAATATACACAATTGAGAGTAGGGTATCATCATTGCTCTTGGCTCAACCATATTATTCTGAGACTGCTGAGACGATTTCCGTGAGAAGCGAATCTATTCTTTATGACGTTACAAAACAGAGCTTATTTTGAGACTGCTAAAGGAGAGCTAGAAGTTTTTCAACAGGTTAATTTTTTCGTTTTTTTAAAATGGTTATAAGAAGTTTAGAAATATTCCGTAGTATTGTGGTTAAAAATCTCAGCTATGTAATACCAATTTAGGACCAGTGTGGCAAAGGTGTTTGTTACTATTCAATACAAGGATGTTTAGAAACGACTGGCAAGGTTCCAAACTTCTATGTCATCTTGTAAACACGTGTTGATGCTGCTCCTCTACTTCCATCAATACGTTTCATCAATAGCCGCCATTCTCTCACCTCCAAGAGATTGAATCTTTAGATAACAATTTAGCAATTTAGAGAGCTTACAAAGAATTCTTGCTATCTAGTTTTTATAATAACTCAATTTCCGCTTAAATACCTTAAAAAGCTGAGATATGTTTACAGTATAAATTAATTTTAACATTAAATACGTGATAAGTATGTTTATTTCAACTCCTCAAAAGAAAGTGTTTTAAATCGGTTAAGTGTTATGAAACGTTTAACTAATTTGTAGTGAAAATTGGGGTGCAGAATAATGTTTTATATTATTATTCCTAATAATTAAAACCTTTCAACCCATTCCAAAATCTAACTTTCATATCAAAATGTCTTGCTGCAGCTCGTAGTATTCCGTCAGTCTCTTTATTTTTTTTCATTCAGATCTGATCTCAAATGATTTATGTTACAGGAATAATGAAAACAAAAACTAAAAATACAATTTATATTGTTGCATACAATTTTAAAATGGCAGTTACCTAACTTTTAATATTTCCATATTTCACTATACAAGTCATAAGTACAAATAAAACATGGTCTCTAAAAGATTTTTAGGCTATTTAGTTTGAGGTAGGATTTTAAAGAACGATTGAATCTAAATTTTAATGAATAACTGAATGGATAGTTGGCAATATTTCCTTAACTGAAAGCATTATAAATTTAGCTTCTCATTGTCGCTGACTTATTTAACGTATTATAAAACAAACATAACAAAATTTTAAAGATAATACTGTTTTTATATATTTTAATATTTTTTTATGTTAATAACAGTATTCTAGGTATTCTAAATATTAAATACGAAGCTTTGGAATAACCGCCATATATAAATACCAAACACTTATTTTCGTTAGTTACATTATAACAGTAGATTACGCTTGTATTTAAATGATTTATGCACTATCACTTTAAAACATCCTTCTTCATTGGGAATATGCTTTAGAATTTCTAATATAACAAAAATGTAATAGTTATATATTATAATTACTAACAGATATTTTATAAAATATGTATTTTGCAATAAATGTTTTAAAACGCCCTGAGTGTTAAAATAACTGGCATGTTTATCAGTGCTTTTTAACAATTAAAATGCTTTTCATCAATCAACACATTTTAAAAATTAAAATGAGCTAAGATTTATATTTGAATGTATCCACATCCATCGCTTATATTTGCTAACACACAGTGTGCAGTTAGTTAGTTAATGGTATAACAATATAACACCAACAGTTTTGTTCGCGATGTTTATAATCGATGTGCCAAAACACATCATTAGCAGAGCACAATTAGTTAGTTAATGGAATAACAAGATAACACCGACAGTGTTGATGGTGTACCGTTTTTACAGCACATATTTTGTAATTTATATGGAGCTAATACTTTATAAATTAAACAACTTTTCGGAAATACTTGGTTTATTCCGAAATTCAAGTTCACCCAAAAGTTTACAAAGTTTACAAACTTTTGATTCAATTTTATTCAAAAAATCACTCAATCAATCAAATCTAATTAAGAGTCTGATCAAAAGGTACTGAAATTAAAATTAAACTAAAAATGTATACTTCTCCAAAAAAATGGTTTAAATTAACAAAACAAAATAAAAGTTCTCTTCTCAAAATACTCAAAATTAATATAACACAAAACTTGATATTTACTTTATCACCAAAATTTAATTCACAAAACTTCAAAATTTGAATTAAATTTTCAGACTCTGAAAGATGGGAAACTTTAGAAATTTTTAATACAGCATTATAAAATAAAAGATATTAACTATACGCTGGTACGGGACTTACTACTTTGAAGATTACAGAGGCAGATCGGATCTTAAAACGCACTAAAAATTTTAAATACTTCAAATTGACTTTACCCACGAAAAATAAATTACTCTAAATCCCAACTATTGGGTTAGAGAAAGAACTTCAGCTACTAACTCGACCGCTACACGTACTCCTCAATCGCCAAGACTCGACTGACCGCGAGCCGGGAGGAACGCATCACCCGATACGTCACTGACCGATCAGCTGATTGCCGGTCCAACTGAACAAACAATGTCCCCGCACCGCGTCTAGTTAATAAGAGCCTACTTCCTACCGCGATTCAGCATAAATGAATTTGAACTATGGTACAATGGAAATGTATAGATTAACAATGAAACTAAAAACCATTTGCAATCGCATTATTTACTTTTTTCAATTGACATCTCCGTTTATGTAATGTACTATATTACTTACAAATTAATAAAAAGAACACTTATTTTTATAGAACTACGCTCTTAGTCCAGAATTGACCGATACGTTACACGTGTAGAGACGAGTTGATGTTCAACAAGAATGAGCTGACAGCAGACAACAACTTATTTTCCAGTGTAATGAGCCGAGCTGAGCGTGAAACTGATATTTTACCCCACGTACTACTACCAAAGTAAGTTTATTATCCATGGATTTAACATTTTTAATGCCAAAATGGAAAGTTGGGCTCTTTTTGTCTTGGTTCTGTCAACTACCTTCCTGTAATGGGGAGTTATCAAATTTAGATCCCCAGTACTTTTTCGATTGCAATATACTGCAGTCTGTTACGTATAAACACAAAATTAAACACAGATACAAGGTGGCTTCGGCTTTATTTATATATATATATATATATATATATATATATATATATATATATATATATATATATATATATATATAGACTGTGACTTAAGAGCAATTAATTGTTAAAGATGAAAAAGATGCTCCGCAAAAGAGGTTAATATCTGTATGATATTGCTATTTAGATGGTTTTGTAGTGTACGGAGTGTTATTTTGAGTGACAGGTAAGGCAAGAACATAACAATTAGCCACGTATCCTTATTACCAACTAATGGTGCTGAATCTCTCCCAAAAGAACATGTTTGGATTGGTCATTTTTGTAGTAGCCGTACTCTTGGATCGCAGATATCGATTCATTATGGACTAACTGAC
Organism: Homalodisca vitripennis; assembly: GCF_021130785.1. Classification (NCBI taxonomy): domain Eukaryota; kingdom Metazoa; phylum Arthropoda; class Insecta; order Hemiptera; family Cicadellidae; genus Homalodisca; species Homalodisca vitripennis. The sequence continues at coordinate 145,755,357 of NC_060211.1, read as the reverse complement.
GTCTTGATTACTATGGTTCTGCGTAAACTATACATTTTTACGTAATGCGTAAATTTATGGGATTACAACAGATTACAATCAAACAAAATTAAAATCTGAGTTTAAGGAGCTGCGCGCGGCGTTAAGCATGTACAACCACGCTACAAGTGAGAATTCAATGAATGTAAAGGGGTTGGTATCTCAGATAATAGTACCTCCAGACTTGCCATCTTATATTTTCTCTTCTTCGAGTATTACCGTTTCCTCCGTTTTCCTTGCTTTGCGTGTATGATAGTATACAAATTTTTATTGCATAAAGTAAGCCCTTGCTTAGAAAACTTTCTTACAAAATATTCACAACTAATAAAAATCTACTATGAATTTATTGTTTTGGTTTGTTTTTCATTGCTTCTAAGGGAAGGGTGAATTCAATATGAATGTTAAGTTTAGCTCCGGTTCACATTCCTTGCAGAGTCTGAAATCTGACGTTGTCACAGACTTGACTCCTGGAGTCCGAGAGTCATTTTCATCTAAAGAGATAAAAAAAAGATGTACAGAAAGGAACTTATCCTGTAGCTATAATTACATTCATATTGAATCAATCCTTTAATGTGTAGAAAACACGGTTGCTAAACCGTGCTTAGAAATCGTGTCTATAGCATCGTAATGCACTCAATTATGCACCTGATGAGGCAAGGAGAAAGCCTCTTTACCTTGATTACACTATATTTTGTAATGTTGGTGATTTTGATGTCGAGTTTTAATTAAGCTTCGTTAACGACGTCTGATGAATCTTTTCAGCCGAACATGGCTCCTGTTTCCAGGAGTCAAGTCTGTGACAGAGTCAGATTACAGACTTCATCAAGCGAAAGGTGGACTTTAGATAAAACTCTCATTAACTAGTACAAATATAGTAGTTATTTAAATATTGTTTCGTTTGATGTTAATACAATAAATAGTATTTCTAAGTAATACGTATACAGTTATATTTTTTTTAATAAACTGGATATTAGTTTATTACATCACCAAACAACTGTATGTATTACTAAATGAATATCTATTCTACGCAAAATTATATAAATTATAAACAATTAAAGCTCTACATTTAACAGGTTGAATTTTTTTAACATTACACAGTTTTATTCGTAATTATTTTACTCTGAATATGTACTAATTTGTGTCGTCTATTAATAAATATTCAAAACATTGATATCATAAAATATAAATATAATTACTATGCATTTTACTTCTTTTACAATGTAAAATTGCTTGTTTCACAGAGAAACGAATTATTATTGTTTTAATAGTTTAATAAAATCATTAACTCAATTATTAACTATTAAAGATTTTCGTTATTAACAACAAATGTTTGCACAAGAAATATTTATGACCAAAAATTTAAGATCAAAAGTATGCCAATGACTAAAAATGTTACAATTTAAAAAAAAAACAAACATTTGTAAATACGAGAAAAATATGGAAGAAATTCACGTTTTACTAGAGGCGGTCAAAACAAAAGACTCCGAAATTAGGAGTATTCTTTATGTGGCGTTTGTTTATGAGCTTGTTGAAATTCAGCCAAAATAAAGCCGTTTGTCCTCCGTTCCGATCGGTTTCCAATTTTCATTTCAGCGGAAAATCTCGTTCAACATTGAAGCATTACCTACTTTCAATAGTATTTTCCGCTGGAAAGCGATTCAAATCAGTGATCACACAGTTTTGTTATATTTACTTTTACGTGGAATTGTTGCATATTACCAAATATATTACGTATTTATACGTATTGAAATGGGTGTTGTTTGCCACTAAACTAGATATTACGTTTAATTGACGAACTATATATACTGTAAAACATTGTTGTTCTTATTTCGGTCCATTTTCTTCTTCTTTAACAGTGGCATAATTAAAGTATCTTCTTTTGAGCCCTGGTTCCTTTGAACTTAAAAATATCCAACTACAAGTAAATTTAATTGTTATGTTGCATGGATGTTATTACTTTTTAAACCGGAAATAATTAAATATAATCATTTATTCAACACAGAGCTATACTATACTATATGTAATGAAAATTAAATCACCCTTTAAACTAATCACAAACCTATAGCAACTTGATTATAAACATTTAGAATCCCAAAATAAATATCATCATTGTATTTTATTATATTTTTAAAAACTAATATTCAAATTGTGAAAAAACATCTATCCAATACTGTGAGATCTTCCTTTAAAGTATGATACTACTCTATTTCTCATAGGACAATTCATTTCTTAATAATTTGCATGCTAAAATATATTACCCTTATTAAACCTGATACTGTTTAGTACCAAAATGTTAACCAAGATCTTGAGTTCAGTTTGTATCTCACCAAAAATATCGAGCCACGGACTTTAAATAAAAAATTACATTAATTCATTGTTTATTTTGTATTATCTGAATGCATTCAAACAAATTTTCTCCACTTTTGAGAATATTATAAAATTAAGCTAGTAATTTAAATTACTTAGTCTTTATCTAATAAAGTTCCTTTTTAATCATTATTAGACTTATGACAAGGTTAATACGCCACACCACGTGTCGTGTAACAGGATTCCCCAAGATTGCATGCAAAGTTACACTCACATACACGCAACATACACTCACATTTGTAATAATTAGGTTAGGCTTCAAAGGGTGGTCAAATAATACATATTCCGGTTAGCTATAAAGAGTACTAAAACGAAAATGTGCGCTGAAAACAAATATATTCAGCGATTATTAACATTAACTTTCCACTCTTGTTTTATTTCGTTTTACCTTGTGAGTATGTCAACTATTCAAATTTTAATATTGAGAGTCTATAGTTGTAACATTTTATTACGAAATGCAATTATAATCAAGCTTAACAATAATAATTTTATAACCTAAATTTATTTCCTAGAAGGAAATCAATCATATAAACGTTAGATTTGTTATATGAATTTTCTCTAAATATTTACTTTTAACTACAGTATTTTGAATTTTGAAATTGAAGTGTAACTTCACACACACACACACACACACACACACACACACACACACACACACACACACACACACACACACACACACACACACACACACACACACACACACACACACACACACACACACACACACATATATATATATATACTATATATTTAAAGCATACGTACAACCATTTATATTGTTGAAGCTGAGAGGAGACTAAGTTCGTACGTGTTAAACTTACCAAGCCAAAGATAACCTAGTTGTATTCTGTAGTAAAGTACAATGCTTATTGCTCTTTGCTCATTACTACCAACCTTACGGTACAAATTGCGTGTCATCTCAAATAGGACGCTCAACTAACCGCTATTTAGAGCTTAAGCTTGAGGCGGCTCTTCCAACAGCCAACCACTGTTATTTAATATTTAAATGTTGATTGAAATATATAGAGTTATCTATGCAGTACCCTTTATAACCTTTGGGTTTTTTATAAGCTGCTTTAGTTATAAACCACTGTCGATATTTTTAACGTTCCACTGATAAGTTTTTTATAGAAAATATTTTAAGATAACAAGAAACAACCCATTTCTTATATTATAATTGTACATAATTGAACATATATAACTTTTAATAAACTAATATTCCTTACATTATATTGTATTATATCAACATTCATAACATTTACCGTGATAAATTTAAGAAATATTAAGCACTTTGTATCTCGAACCAGCGACTTCTCGTTTAGAGACCAGCAACTCTACGCTATATTGGAGGTAAGTTACAATATAATTTATAAGTAATTACTAATTACTTTTCCTTGAAGTAGTTTTATTATATTTGTTTCCATTACCAGCAAAATCCACGTAAGTAAACTCAAAATACAATTGGGAGAGCCAGATATCAAGCTGTATAGAGAGTCCGGCTGTAAATTTTAGTAAGAAATAACTCAGGATCCGATTTTCTGTGATAGCATCAATTTTTATCGATTCTGTCTATCTTAAAGTTTCTGGCACTCCCTCTTATTCTTTTTAAAAGCGTCTACGCACAGGTCATTCACATATTACAACGGACAGAGTAAATCTGTACAAGGGGGTTACTACTCCTACACAATTACCTTACGTGGAATACTAGGGTGTACCCGACCTCGTGTAGATCTCACAGCTATTGTGGCAATTTGGTTTCATTTACTGTAGTTCGTTAACGTTTTGTTAAATATAGATAACCTACATCAATCATAGGTTAATCTCTGAGAAACCAAGATTACAATCTTTCTTCTCTGAGTCAGAACAAAAAACCCCCTGAGTCAGAACAATTTTTGGTATGAATGTTCGGTTTCATTTATCACCACTAGTCCAGTAATAGTCCAAGAGGTTAGAGCAAATTAGAATTGTATGAGAATACAACCTGGTATTCCTGAAATGATTAAATAAATTTCCCACAACAAAGAAATCAATTTTTACCTCACGAGTTTTAATGAAGGTTGAAATTGGGTAGGATACCTAAATAGGGAATAGGTAATCTTTTCCCAGGTAATATTTTCTTGGCTTGGAATATTTAAAGCCAACTGTCAGAGAAGTAAATATGTGGTAAACTAGCGTGAGCCTTATACAGACCATTAAAATGGCAACTTGTAGCCTCCTTAGTTGATTCTTTTAAGGAGGCCTGTGGATAAACACACATATACAGACAATCGTGCAAAAAAGAATTTGTACCTGCATACTAAACATAAGTTTCAATGACAATCAGCTAGAACCCGTGATTGAACATACACCATCATAGAACACATTCTTTTATATGTAGTTCCATACTTAGTTTCCAGCCCATCGAGTGGTTTATACTCTGAAATCATATCCAGTTTACAGATTTATTAGTGTATCTAAATTCGATATTCCCTATATTGCAGGAATTCAGAGATTTGTGTGCTTACAACTGATTAAAATCCGACTTTGAATGCCAAGAAAACAGAGTTCAGTTGTAGTGACATTTGCAATTTTCCTTAGACAGACCATTGATCTGTAAAGTGAAATTGCCTATCTGTCTCAGGTACTTCAAAGATTATATCTCCTCAATTATGCATTTTATTAACGAAAATATGATGGTTGAGGAATTCACAACAAACTAAAGTTTATTTAATTATTAAAACTGAACAAGAAGAGATTGATACAAATGCGTGGGATGCTGTGTGACCCACTTTATAAACAGGACAGTTATAAGCGTTGAAATCTTCGTGGTTCTGGTATCTCCCACACAGATTCTGATGTGACATAGTACCGTAGTTGTATCGGTTTCATCCGGTATCGATTTATACGAATCATATCAAATCTATTTCACACTAGCCATTTAACATTAACTCATTGTTTCTATAAATAGTTACGTTATAACATTATTTTACATCTTCATCATAGAGTTGCAGGAAAAGTAACGTAAAAATATTTACTTATCTTATTGTACAATAATGAAAAATATATATTACTTCCTTCCAAAAAATGAGACGACATCATTTCACTCTCATATTTAAATATTTTTCGTGTATGTTAATCGGTCTAGCTAATTTTTTTCCAAAGGTTATTTTATATAAAAACTAATAAAAACACATTTTAAGGAGGGACTAAACTGATATCCCAAGCTGTGTTATTATTCTTTGAAATTAAGTAAAAAAAACCTAATTCATAAGTTTTAAAATATGTAACTTAACTTAAAAATATTTTTATCTTTTACATAAATTCAAATCTACTTCGCCATAAAGCTTCAGATTGTTTAAAATGCACTCCAGACGGCATAGCATCAACTAAAAACTTGTTTTTGTATTCAATAGAAAAATTGCATTTTCTGTGGTTTTACCAATATTAACACGAACTCAACTTTGATACATTTATACTGAGAAGAATGAGTTATACCTTATCAGATGAGTTTTTTATTAACGAACCCAACTATTTCTTTAGATTTTACATTTAATTTATTGTCTATTTCAAACAGAAACGTCCATACGTTAATCCTAGAACTATTCTTCCTCGTTTGTATATGAATGACCTTAATCAACAAATAAACACTGGAGTCTGTCCAACTTGCAAATGTTGTCAGTGATGTTTTTCACCTGTAACTCGAAAAGGTTAAATACTCGTATTTACCTCATTTTACAACTGAAAACTCCATTTTGACGAAACTAAATTATATTAACTACTCCCTGTCTGAGTATTAAAAACCAATTTGACTTATGTTTATTTGTACTTCCAAATATATAATCCGTGTGTTCCAGGAGTTTCAAACATTAATGAGAAAGAAAGGAACAAGAAATCATATTTTGGCTTCATACCTTTGAGGAGTCTCGGTAATTGTAAACTGTGTTTCAGTTTTAGTTTGGCAAACTTTAATCACTAGGCCTTCCTCTTGAACTAATTGGGACAATAAGGTATCTCATTAATATGCTCCTTAAAATAGCATTATTCTTTTCCAATCATGACAGATGTGAAAATATCATATCATTAGATTATCCTAAGAATAAATTAAAATAACGAAAATAAAGGAGTTGATGTACGCAAACAAGGTCAACTAATCCAGTTTGAACTCAAGTCAATATGAATAAAAACAACTCTTTTTCGGAATGTATCCGCCTCAAGTTAAATAAAACTGCGGAGAAGTGGCAGACAGTCGAGTTTTAAGAGTGGAGTCGTTATTTGATACGGCTGTTCTTTTGTCCGTCTACTTCTAGGAGAAAGAGTTCAGGGAACGTGTAATAGTTTCTGACGATTTGGATAACACTACTCAGTCCTAAATACTATATATCATAATTTATAAAAATCGAAGAACTCAGTAATATTTTCCACCTAATTCATTGTGTTATTATATTGTTTCTGCAATAAACGTTTATCAGTAATAAAATTGCATACTAAAATTATAAACCTTTGTACAAAATCACTAGGCCTGTGATCTTTCTGTAATATATAAGAATATAATTAAATAGAATTGTTAAGACATTATTATGGTATTTAATAAAACATGACATTGAAAAAGGATACAAAAAGCCCATAAATCAAAACTTTTAAATATTAAATGAAAATTTGTTTTTAAATATAAATGAATTAAAAATCTTATGTTCATTGAATTCTAAGTTAACTACATTGATTAATTATTTTAAACATCCCCAATTAGTTAAATATTTTTATTTTAGATTTAAAAAGCACAAACTCGTTTTCTTAAATATGTACCAAAATTTTTAAGATGTTTTCCCCTACATTGTTTTATTATAATGTTCCTTATGTAATATATCTTAGTAAGTTCTGCAAACTATTCAGATCGTGTATTATGTTTATTATGATTAATAAATATTTGTAAATTTATTACAGACAACATTAAATACAACTAGGAATCGACATTGCTATTCTAATTACCGTTGTTAGTCAAAGTTATATAAACTTTCGTGTAAACAAAGCAGCTGTTTATATTTTCGGCCGAATTGCGTATTGTTTTAAATATGTCAAAAATGTCTCATAAAAATGTAGTTTTTTAGTATATATGAAAATATGTATTACTCTCAGACTACGTATGATGCGTTAGTTACAAATAGATGAGTGATGTTAGGATTCCGTAATTACTCTGTGAAAATCAGAACAGTGCTTAAAAATCTGTGTTGGGATAATCAATTTAGATATATTTGAGCTAAAACCATTGTTACTATAACAAACATAACAATTTTGTCATAGCAATTTAAAAGTGACGCATAACTTGTAACTAATATGTACACAAGAAGTTATTGTCAATTTAACTTTTCAGCTTCCTTTACTGCTTTCCTCTACCAAGGGAACAATTTTAGATATATTTTTACAACCAATTTAGTCGATACAATTCATAAATCTTCCTATTAGTCCATAAAACTATATTATCTCATATGAAAAAGTATTGGCTATACCTCACATACAAACAAAGACATGGATATTTTTATGCTAATGCTTTTTATTGCTGGAAAAAAAGCCATGATGTACGCAGTAATACTAATTGTCGTAGTCAATGCAAGCTTAATCTAACAATATTACGATTAGAACATCATTACAAAAGTAATTACGTTCATTATGACAGCCACACAACTATTTAAACTTTGTCCAGAATGAATCCTTACTTACTACTCAAGTGTACACACGGGTTAACAATACGGTGTTTCAATATATCAAGTAGTCTATGTTCAAAAAATTTTGTACTTCTATTGCTTTCCTTTCATGTTAGTAAATTAAATTATACTGATAGTATTCAGGTTCGTAAAGATACATTATTTTGTGGGAAGATGAAAATTCTATATATAGACATACATATTAAAATTACAAACTTTAGTTGCTAAAGCAAGAGTGGAGTCTTCATGAATAGCAAAAGTGTAAATATTCATATAAAACACCACAATCATTTCTTAACGATTCACGAATGACGGTGACACTTACTTGGCCAATCTCTGGAGTAACTGCACAAGTAGTTGAATATCGCAGCTTAGCACATAGCTTCACATCAGTTCTCGATCCTGTATAATTGAATAGCGGATACGTTTAGTTTTCTTTATCCCTAACTGTATATTTTAACTCTAACCCTATATATATATCTATTGACTCGAATAGCCATATATGTCTTGTTGCGAATATACAAGTCTGTGAATGTAAGTTGCCATGAATTCGTAAGGAGAGCTTTGTGCATAACTGTCCTTACAATATCTTTGTACTATCAATAGTTAAACTTTGCATCAAGAAAGAACCCTGTATGAAAATGTCATAGCATGTGTAAGCGATTCCTGTATAATCTTATGCAAAACTCATATTTGCAAGCAAATACTTAGAGTACATAGTGTACTTGGAGAGGACAAATGTTTAAATGTATAACTAATGTATATCTCTACAAATTAATTTTTAAACCGCTGTGTAATAATTACTAGTAGTTTTTAGAATTTAAACTTTGTAGCACCACCAACCTCAGCTATTAATTTTATTTTTAGTAACTGTTTTTGAGTATGATCAAAACAATTAAAGATATGTTGGAGCCAAGAAATGTATAATTTTTTAGGGATGTGATTATTTTTAGATCAAGATTACTGTTCGATGTTATTTAAAAGGAAATGTAGAGTAGATGGTTCACTAACGTATTCGGTTACAAACATGGAAGGTAATCAGTATATGTTTTGCAGTTACAAAGATACTCATGACGCCGGCATAGCAATAACAACTATTGTGAATGTAGGGTTCCAGTAGTCAACAATAGGCAGCTGTGAGCACAATGTTGGAGAATTTGAGGATGTACGATCAGACGGCTCTAGATCAGGGCAGGAGAAAGGCAATCGCTGCTATTTTGTGAGGAGAGGGTGGAGTCGCTCTTCAACCCATCAACCGGCTATTGTACCCTTTCTGTCCCTTACGTAAAAATACGATAATTCTCATCTTTTGTTGCTAACTTAAACATATCAAATCTTTATAACAAAGTATTAGTTATAAGGAAGTATAGAGGAAAATTTAAATACGAAAGTAACATTGGAAAAGTCAATGATTTGAGTAATATATAGGGAGTTGTAGTTACTAACATTGCAAATTTCTACAGAAAATTTTGAGTGACATTCTCAGGTAGGAAAAAACTGTTAAAATCGGACGCATTAACTAAAAATTTACAACTTAATAATATTATAAATACGAAAGTTCCTTTGTTTGATTTACTTTCACGTAAGTATTTGAGATCCCGAAGTATTACAGTAAGTAGATTAAAACAATTATTGGAAAAGTCAAATCCTGTCCTGCTCCTACCAAGGTAGACGTCCCTCTTCTCCCTCTTTACTTCTGAAGCAGGTGGCAAGATAGGAGGCCCTAGCAGCCTGACCAGTCGGGTAGGCGTGTGAGCCACAGACACTACGCATGAGCGTGTTGAGCCCTTGGAATACCGGTCGGGTATGTTGATGGGGATAGACCTCCAAGGAACTCCAAGGGTGGTCTGGTACATATCTATAAATATTGTGTGTTTCACAAAACTTCTTGTGCAGGATCGCTACCTGATCCCCCTGGTACTCGTAGGAGTCGTGATTTTAGATGAGATGGTCTGCCAGTCAGTCGGAGGACAACGAGCTAGGAGACATCATACACCGATGTTTCAATCAGATACTGTAGAATAATACAGCCGTGGTGATCTCCGAAGCCTGCTACCAGACATCGAACACTTCTAGGGAGGTTAAGCAGATACCAACCGATCCCAGGACTGCACCTGACGTGATGCCTATAATTTGTTTTGCAATGCGCAAAACAAAATCATAAAACTGTCCTAAATTAGGAACAACAAGCTTATATGAAAGATCCATTGTCTTCAAGATTAGTACAATGACCGACGAATAAGAGGCTTGTCAACCCTCCCCCCCCCCCAACATCAAGACAATCCTGACGATCAGTGGAGGTAATGAGGCAATATTGCCATTTATTCCACCAAATAACTATCACTAATTAAAACGTCTTGTTTATATCGGCAGAATATATTACAAAAATAATCCATAAATAATACTACGGTTTTAAAATTGTAATGTTGCTACCATATTCGGAGCAGAAAAAGCAAACTTGATCATGTATAAACTTGACTTTCAGCTTTAACCTGTCTAGAATTCAAAGTTGACGGTCCAATTAGACAAAACGTAATCTTAAGATTGGCATTTAAAAACAATTGCACGTAATTTATATGAAACCCCACTTACATAATCTGGCTTTATCTGACAGGCAGAGAGTTACAAATAGTTAAGTTTACGTTCAATGCGAAGTTTGTTTAATTAAAATTCCTGGATCTGCATAAACCAGCGCCAACCTTGTAGAAGTACTGCTAGTTATCTTTATGTAACGCTGGCGGATATCTTGTAGTGCGATAGTGTTGTAGCAGTTTAATTCTAAAGTTGTAAGATTTTGAGTTTGCAAAGTACTTTTTATTTACAATACAGTGCGTTTAATTCTTTTTATATTGCAATATGTAAAGAACAGAGAGTTAAGAGTAGATAGTCTTTTAATGATGGTCAAGAATTTAATTTATTAATGTGTTTAAACATTCTTTAGTGACTACATTTTTAGGAAGGTAAAAAGTTTTAGTTGTAATGTTATTCGATATTTTAATACATTTAGATGTTTTCATTGGAAAATTTATAATTCATAAAAAAATTATTATTTCCTGTAAGAACTATTTGAACCAGACTATAGATTTTTGAGTGTAAGATTTCTAAAGCAATAACTTCTCAACCTATATAGTTAATGAATTCAAGCCTTTATGGCTATGATTGTAGTGTTTCTCTCAGTTAAATTCTTCACATATATCATAATTTAAAAAAATTATAAATTTCAAGTTTCTACTTCAAATCTGTTTATTTTCTTAAAACAAATATTACAATGCATTATATCTTTTTCATTGCCTTTGATTTTTGCCAGGTTCCACAGATTTCCACCGACCAGAAAATCTATCGAGAGTCCCGCTGAATAGGTTTGTACAGCTTTAGTACAAGGCCTGTTATAATATTTTTCAAGAATATAGCGAACGCTTTTTACTTGTACTATTTACTAACAGTTCGTAACTATCAATGTATTATATAAAATACCTCCACAGTACAAGAGAAAATATTATAGGTTCTTAATGTAATCATAAGGAATTTTGTAGTACATAGGACAAATTTTAATCTTAGACTTTTTTCTCAGTTACTGAACATCCATGACCAAAAACACTGTAATTAAGGAAAAATATAAACTACTCGAAATTCCCGCTCGTATGTAACAATACCTATCAAAGGAACAAGAGAGAGAATCTGCGACTGCCAATACCTTCTCACACTACGTGTATAATAGCGGCATCACTCAAATATCTTCCCTCTCAGTGGGTTCTTTCTTGGCTCACTGAACACTACACTACCTCCATGATATAGTCACCACAGCAACGGTCAATGACCTTAAGAAAATGTTACATTACATGTTAGTATTTTTAACACAGATCTTATTGTTCGCAAATTAATTTCTTCACGCATTCAGCTATTCTTCTAAATATATCTGAGTATAAGTAAAGATTGTTTTATAACGACGAAGAAAGTGTTAATGCAGGTTAGAGGATGAAATAAGAATTCACCTCCCAATTCCTTCCTAAGAAGATTAGAGTTTTTTATAAGAGCCCTTCATAAATTTATAAAAATGTCGGAATAAAAAATATAAAACAAATTTGCAGGACTACTTGCTATTCTTTCCGAAACACTGTGAAAATAATACCCTTACTTGTCCTTGACTTGTACCTCATCTGGTCATTCCGAACAATGACTCCGTATCTAAGGCACCGGTAATTTAGTTAAACTAACAAGTCTCCAACACCTTATGGCTGGCAATACAGCATTTAAGACAATTCTGAAGCTCAAAAAATCACGAACTCTGAAAATACCAGCGCTAAATCGTCTTTTACTATTTGAAGTAAAGATAATATATGATTCTTTAATACTGAAATCCTAAGGATCATCGGTTAGGTCCATCCGTTTGACCAATACGTATTGCTTTACTCGAGCAATAGAGAGCTAATTAAATGCGGGTGAAAAGTAGTATATGTATCTACCATAATGTCATTAACATACTCTAATAAATAAGGTTTATCATAATAAACATTTTGTATTATTTCAAATTATAATTCTTCTGGAAAATTAGTGGCAAATATTAAAAATGGCTAATAAAAACAATAAATTCTTGTATAATTTTCCATAAAAATTAAAACTGTAAAAGTTCACATTAATTTCATTGGACAGAAAAATAGCAGATGAGATAAGTTGTGGTGTTTTGTTCAAAGTAGGATTAAGCCCACTCATCCTCGTCACTTAGCTCTAACTGTTATTTTCTTATTGTAGACGCTTCCTAGATATTTTTATTATATTTAAGTAACTTAGAACAGGATCATTATATCCTTATAAACGCAGTACGACAAACTAAAGCCTTAGTTAAAATATCGTCTTAAAAAAAATATATGTTTGACTGTTCCGATGACAAAAAACATTTATAATCAATACTGAACTGTAATATTGTCTAGTTGAATTATTATTACAGTTATTATTAACTAACTTATTAGCCTACAATTATTAAAAATTTGTGGATAACAAGATTTTGGATATTTTCTATCATTATTAATAACGAGAAATACAGTTTTCAGGTTTGGTTGGTATCTATTTTCTTCTTCAGGTGAAAAAGTTGTTATACTTAAAGAAAGAAATAGCCTGTAAAAATATAAGTATAGTATTCCAATCTTATAAAATATAACGATGGCATATATCCGAAATCCTGTCATCATTAAAAAAATATATATTTTCAATAACACATTCTAAACAAACAGTACTAAAATTATTAATACATTTGATTTATTGTAATTTTCATGTTATTAGTTACGTAGGCAATGATTAGTAATTATTTATTAATGATTAAAATCATCAGCAGAACGCTATTCTTAGCTTCCTAATTTTCTGAGGTTGCTTAATGCTAACGGTTGCCTACCGAGTCCCAACAGTACTCATATTGGGATTTCTTCCATCTTTGTGTGCATTGCTATCAATGATGGAATTTCTCCTGATTTCTTGGGTTTTAGCTCTAACTTCACCTAATCCTTTATAAGCCTACCTTATAATATACCTTATAAGCCTAATTATAGCTAGACAATATGAGGCTCGAGTCCGGCGGGACTGTGACAGTTGCCGTCTCGAGGTCTCCTTTTTCTTCTTTCCTACAAGATATAACGGAAAGTTTTCAAACTTTCAGGTGTACTGCGAGTATTGTATTGATCTATGTAATATTATGACTTACCAGTTCTCTATAATGCGTACTCGGACTTCGGGACGAGTGAAAAATCTGTATCCCTCGTAGGGTCATATACGTAGCTCCAATTATAATAGTTGGTTTGCTTATAAAGAAATAGAGCTATGGTATTACTCAAGGTTCATTGTAGGGCCTACCTTTTTCAAGAGACCAAAAAATAACTGAAAAATGGAAACTGAATTTTAAGACACTGTAATAATGTATATAAATAGAAATTTGAATATAATTAGTAACGAAATCTTTATATTGTGTTTAAATACAGCTTTCAAATAAACCTTTACAAATATATTTGGTTTACTATTAAAGACCCGTATTGTAATCATAGTCAGTAATACAACCGTTGATCTAACTAATACATTTCTAGGAATACACTAAAAATTAAAATTATCCCTTTAGTAAACTAAAATCTGCTCTCAGAAATTGAAGCCTCAACGTAGACCTTTTGCGTTCTCTAAAATACTAAAAATAAAAGCTACTAATATTTATAAATGACCTGTGTTAAAAATCCATTTAATTACTATACGATGCGCAATACTATGTAATGAAGCTGCATTTACATGCAGTCATAGATAAAGGAAAAACATTATTATGATGGAATCGACAGAAACTTAGGAAGTAAATATAATAGAAGCCTACAGATCCTCTTCAGATAAGTAACTATTAATATAGCTTATACCCCAAATTTGTACGGTGACGCTCTATTCTTTGTCTCAATAGGACTGCATGCAGAAATGTGATTCGAAGCTTGATGAAATATTCTTCCCGGATTTGGCCACCAAGACGTAGTAAATATTTACTTGTATGTTCATGTATATATTTATGTATTCTCAAACAATCCAATTTGAAACTCGTGTGGTAATGTGGCTGTTTTAAATGTTCATATATTGACAAGAGAGTGTATTTTTTTAACTAATAAGCTGAATTAAGAATGAAAGTTAAGGCATGTCTCGTTTTAAAACACGTTTTCTTTTCCATAAACATAAATTTGAAATGGTACACTGTTATTCAATTTACTTAATACACTTAAAATGTGAGAGTAAACCTTATACATGTATAACAGCTACATACCATAACTATTGAATATGAGAGATAAAACCGATACAAATAGGTTTGGATCCACGTTTACCATGGAAGTAAACTGCACCTCTCCATCTCCGCTCCGTTCTGGCACAGTGAAGTTAGCATCCTTTATTATATTATTTATTTTTTAAGTAATGGCAAGTAGTGGCCATGCACTTTGTCAGTCAATCGAATTACCATAGTGCGCGTATGTTTCTTCATATCTTTACCGGTCAATGAGTCTCTGTTACTGCTTTCGCATGTTACAAAATTAACCATTTTAATCTTTTGCATTTATTTTCATTACTGTATCTTGTTAGTTACGTCACTAAATATCTGATAGAGTATTTACTAGTTTATACTGTAAATTAAACAAATACACGAATAAAATAGCACATGAGTAGCATACGTTTTTAACAAAATTTATATATCTTAATTTATATTTAAAATTAATTATTCTGTGTTCGATGAATAATTCCCATTTATTGTGTTTCATGAAGTACTAACAGAACCAAGTTAGGGTCAAAAGAGGAGACCAGTCAGTGTTTTACGAAATCTATCTATAAAAATTAACTCCAAGCGTTGATATTAATTATGTTGGTATCTGTTGTAAAATAACCTTAGATTTAATGCCACACTGTTAGATCAAATTAACAATAATAGTGTTGCTAAAAGAGATAACTAGTGAATTTGGATCAATTCTCAGTTATTCTGTTACGATTTTGAAATTTACACAAATACTTTTCTTCCAGTTTTTTTATGAAATACATTGTTTAGAATTCATATTGTTATTGACTTAATTTAGTTGATCAATTTCAGAGTTAAAAGTATCAGGGAAAAAGATCCGCAGTATTATTATTAAAAACTATAGAGTCACAAAACATTTTGTATTTAAATATCTCAAATAGTCTGGAAAAGAATACTTGAATATTGCATCAGGTATGCTACAGGTACATTGCTCAGATAAAGTGCTGTAGTAGCCTTTACGACTAAGGCGCAGTATTTGTGCCCTTTCCATTTTCTAGATGCACTCAATATATCGCAATTTATAGAGTGTAATAAAATAAAGCTTATTGAATTTTATTTAATTATTTAATAAGAATGTAATTAAAATTGTTTAAGAAAAAGAGATTTTTTTTAGCACACTACATTTACTCCAATAAAGCTCAAAGTGAACTATTATGCTTTAATTTCATCCTATGGTGAATTCAATCAGTTACTTTTATATTTGAACTATGTTTGTGCTTAATTTTGTGTAATTTTTCCTTTGGAAGTGTTTTTTTTTTTATTATTGCATTCTTTTTTTTAACCCCTAACCTTTTTAAAGATAATTAGGGCAGATTTCTGCATTTTTTTATTCATCTACTCAATCTAAAACTCATAGTACGTCTAACACAAAACAGTACTATTTTTTAAACTATACTTAACGTTGTAATAAAATTGAAAATGTTCATAAATATAGGATACGTAGTATATTGTTGTCTGAATAAGCGTTTAAGGGCAAACTCATTAACCTAACATGGTATAATTATTTTGAAAAATTGAACTGTGTCCTAAATTAAAAAGCACTAAATACTTTTCAAGGAAATCTGAGTAATATTTTAATTTAATTTGCTTACATGAAATACTTCTTACAAAACACTGCATGAAAGAATCACATATTGAAATATATTCTCTATTACAATAATTGATTTCTTATCCATTTCACATACATTTATAAAGTATTTGAAAACATCCCCTTTCAAGAATGTGGTACTTAAAAGTTAAAATCAAACCCTAATGTTGAATTATTAAATAATCCTACGAGCGAATGTCGTAATAATATCAAGGTCCTTAAAAAACAGAAATGATAACACTTTTCAGTCGGATGGTCACTAGGTTTATGGGGATCAAGGGGTTCATGTGATGCGAGACAACAGACAGCCGTAGATGTTGTACTCGCCACTTTGTGAGAGCTCAGATAAGACGAAATTTAAACTATTGCTGGTAGTTATGGCTTCACAAGAGAATATGTTGTTGAGTTCTACCTGTCTAAGAACGGATATCAAAACAAGAATGGACCCAAAAGAACAAATTTTGGGTTTCATATTCTCTTGCTAATGTTTTCCAGATATATATGTGTGACCCGTAGCGTGAAAATTATTTTTGTAACAATAAGAGATAAGAATAATACAAATTCCTATTCTTTATTAAGTTTTTTCGGAATTAATTAGTATATATGTCTCTCTCTCTCTCTCTCTCTCTCTCTCTCTCTCTCTCTCTCTCTCTCTCTCTCTCTCTCTCTCTCTCTCTCTCTCTGTGTGTGTGTGTGTGTGTGCGCGCTCAAATTTGTATAAACTAAAGTGACGTTAGGTGATATAGGTTACGCACAGTCCTTTCTCGTTACTTTCACATATTTAACAAAAGTAGTAAAAATTTAACAAATTATTTAAAAAAAATATTATATATATACTGAATATTATGTCATTGGATAAGAAACATATTTTTGATTTTAAAATAAATATATTTTTGACGTGACAACGTCTTAAATTAGGTTGCGGCTCGGAGTCACTCATGAAAAAGTGTAACGCCCGGTAACGTTACGATGCCCGTCCAGTGGGTCCGCCGCACGGGATCCGCACGGGATAAAGCAGATAACTGTGGGTCCGCCGCACGGGATAAAGCAGATAACTATGTTTATTCGTGAAAATGTGGAGTACTTAGATTCGTCATTTACAACAACTACAACAATAAAGGTAAATAATTGTACACTGATATTTCATTATCGTAAACTATGATTGATTGATTAATTGTTAGATTGACACAAAAGTTGAGAAACTGAGTTTATAGGTTATGTCATACTATTGACAAATGTTGATAGTGTTAAGTAAATTATTAGATTAAATCACTCTGCAATCAATCGTAATTCAGTCGATTGAGAAGAAACAGCGCGTATTGCTAGTCAAACATTTAAAATAACAAATTATAACCTCAAACCTGTCATAACAGTGCGAACAAACAAACGAACTAAAACCGACCAATCACCACGCGCGGAGTTAGAATTTAACTGTGTTTAGCAAGAATTTCAAATTCCAATTTTAGTAAATGTTTTATTCAACTTTACCATTTACAATAACAAATTTTAATTATTTTCAAATTATGTACAATGTTTTAGTAAACAAAATATATTTCTATAGTTAAAATTTGTGCAATTCTTATTTTCATTCAATTCCTTGTTCCTATTGTGCAATTTAATAATATTCATATCAATAAATATTCTACCGAGAAAAAGACGTTGTCACGTAAAATCTTCGCCCGTAAAACCGACTTTACAGGCAACCATAATTTTTTTTATTTTATTGAATCGTATTACTTTTCTGTTATCAAAATATTATCTTGCTATCAATTCCGCAATTTTCAGGTCTCGGCACGTTAATATCCTCATCCTCGAACACATAATCTCTCTTGCTGGTCTCTTCAATTACTAAATCGAACATTCCAAACTTTTACTTAAAAAACAACTAATACTGCTATTCAGAAGTAAACTCTCTCTGTATAAGCTGATATGACAATATAGCAAACCCAAAAGGAAAGTGAACACTGAGAACAGAATGAACTCTGAACAAACAAAATCTCAAATAAATCAAGGACTTGTCTCCGAGACATTTGATCTATCCTTGTGCGTTATTTCTATTCTTATTTTTGTCTCTGCTTGAAATATTTGCGAGAGTTTTCTGTGTTATCTCTCATTACTTTCCAATAGAAAATGTCACATATTTATGTTTGGCCAATCACTGTCATGTTCTTATAGTTCAATTTGTATGAAAAGTAACTATTCATTTAATTAGTTACGTTCACATAATTAGTATTCATATACTATATAACATATATTTTATATATATACATATTATATATATATATATATATATATATAATATATATATATATATATATATATATATAATATAAACTGCAAAAAATAAATATGTTACTTATTGCGGTTTTCAGTTTATAAAGTTATATCAATTCATCTACACAATATGGTTCGTCTCAACAGTTTTGTCTGTACAATTTATAAGCGTAATAATGTTGACAGGGATCTAAAGAGTTCCCGTCACTCGTAGCCTAGGAGCTATACACTGTACAAGCAGAGAACCTAAATTTTTCTAGGAAGATTTCCCAAGAGAACTAAATAGATGATCAGCCGCGCTAATGTAGGTGGTGATTTGAAAAGGGAGGTTAATTGGTTAAGGATATAATACGATAAGTTTGGAATTGGAGATCAAATGGTTGAAGATAGGATAGGATATTATTTTTTTTTAGTATTTTTTCTTAGCTTGACATAGTACTTTAAACCAACCGTTATAAATGTAAACATATGTTTAACGTCAAATAACCATGTTTATAAATGTGTTGAATTAAATTATTTTATTCAGCTACAAATATATATTATATTGCCTTCATTATATGGTTTAAAATTATAATCTTAGTTTAAACATCTATTGGCATTTTAACTTTGTATTAGAACCTAAATTTGTATATTATCTATATCATTATGTTGTATCATGCTTTAAAACAGTTTGCCATGTATAATAGAATAATGTAAAACTTTGGGAGAATGTGTTCTGTACGAAGCAAGGAGTATGAAGCGTTTCTATGAATAATCTATACAATTACTTCTGAGTATGAATGTCTGCAATGTGATGATTATTGAAATTAAATGTATGAAAGAGTGGAGTGACTTTCCCTCTTCGCAAATTAGAACATTCATTCACGATGCATTACAGCCGTCTTTCTTCATCTCTAATAGATTAAGAGTTTAATAACCTCCTTACATTTTAATGGAATGGATCTTTATAAAATTCTTACTCCTCAGAGAGCTTTGAAATATATGGAGACAGATAATATTAAAACACAGGATCAAGTAATAATTTTCCTTCCATAAATCTGTTATTGTTGTAATTCAAAATAATAGCAGTGTAATAAATAAATATATATATATATATATATATATATATATATATATATATATGTATAAGATATTATATACCTTTATTCAGTTGTTTATGTTGCACAGGTTACAAAATTGTATGTAGAAAATTTTAAAAGAGAATTTGAGTTTTGCTATAAATCGGATACTAATTAAATACAATTTATCGCACTTTATTTTGTAATTCTTCAGAGGACGTTATTAATTTAAATAGCTTACCTTCAGAGAGCAGTTCATTCAATAATATGTATTTTTAATACGAAAGGGTACGTTATGTATGAGACGTTTATTGTGAGTATTAGGGTAGGCATGTGATTGGGTCTTGAATTTATTTGCATTTGACCCACAAGGAAAATATTTGATAAGAATTATACGGATTGTAGCAATCCGCATGTTACTTAGAACAATTATTACTCCTCAAAGTGATATATTTTTGTGTTCATATAATGTATTTTAAAGTTGTTAAAGATTTATCATTTTATTATTTGGAAATATTCATCTGACTGTATTATTAAAAAAAATTTATTCTGAACGAAATTACCCCCATGTTAGTTACTTGTGAACACGTTAGGACTATGCAACACCTTGTGGTGTGTAAAAGATTCGCTGAGGTTGCATGCA
Source organism: Homalodisca vitripennis (assembly GCF_021130785.1). Taxonomy (NCBI): domain Eukaryota; kingdom Metazoa; phylum Arthropoda; class Insecta; order Hemiptera; family Cicadellidae; genus Homalodisca; species Homalodisca vitripennis. The sequence continues at coordinate 145,734,938 of NC_060211.1, read as the reverse complement.
AAATATCAAGTATAGATACGTATGTTACTATGTCTAAAGTCAAAATTGTAATATATTGTACTAAATTTGTTTATAAATTAATTATATTATTCCGATTTCATCATGGTTACTCAAAAGACCCAATGTAAAAATGATCACTAACGCTAAGCTAAATCCCACCAAAATGCTCCATAATGTCCTGACAAAGGAAGGTACTCACAAAATTTTCCAGTTAATTTACTATTTCTCAAGATATCGTATAGAGCAACAGACAGAGAGAAATAACATTTTTTGAGCCACTTGACTGCTAGGCGCCGCTAACGCTTAGCCAATTAAATAATATAGTTCCTATTACCTGTACGTACGTCTATGAATACCGGTTTGAACTGTCAGTACAAGTAATTGTATTACTTATAGACTCATTTATACAGTTAAATATAATTAAATATTTTCACAAATATAAATTGTTTATTTTCAAAAGAAGAATATTCAATGATAAGTTATGTCAAAGTAATGGTATATTAATTACTAAAATTACAATGGTAGCTATACTTTCTTTTATAAATGAACTATATTTTACTATTAATACGAATTTCAGCTTGATTTTGTATTGACAGTAATTTATTCTGATGGTAAAGTAAAAACAATATTACATGCTATCATAATTTTACTTGTAAATTTTTCCCCAGTATTTACAAAACGATAAAACTGCTTAACTTTTTGAGTGATTTGTTTATTAATATACCGTTGATGTAATAGAACCAACAATTGAACATTAAAATACACACATCCCCACAGTTCGGATGTTGAACATTAGAGATGATTGAAACACAATAGTGAATAAATATTTAACTCTTATTCTATTATGATACAATATTATCACAATAATATTTGACTGATGATATTTGTATCACCCGCTGATGGTAACAGATAGTGAACGTTTTCCATCGTTAATTTACATCAGAATGACGTCCCTATAATGTTTACATCCGAAATATTAATGAAGCTACTAAGACTATTAATAAACCATACCAGGCTTGCACGCACTTCCTACAACAAAGGGGTTCACGAGGATTCCAACTTGAGAACTTTAATAATGTGAAACGTAATGTTTTTTGATTAGGTGTTTAATGAAACAAACGCCTAATACCAATATCAATAAAATAAAACCATTTAAGCATGAATGCTTACTTACTCGTAATTATAACCTATTAATCGTTATTACTCGTAAAACTTTTACTTCGGGCTCAAATTGTTGCAATCACGTTTTCATTGCCTACATTGATTTACAAACCTGCTCCAAAGGTCAAAACTTAATGGCTGCTTTGAATGAAGGTAATAGTTATAATTAATGGACAACCATACACAAATACAAATAAATCACACAGAGTAAAGCTTTTATTGTGAAATAATACTTAAGCTTTTGAGTTTTACATGAAGGCTTTGAAATTACAGTCGCAGTGGGGTCAAAGTAAATTTAGTGACGAATATCGAAACTAGTCCTTTTTGTGATTGAGAACTATTGCTACCATATGTAGATTTTGTATTCACACAATTATGGCCGCGTTTCTTCTTTATTTATTTATTTATTTTTCTTTTTTTTCTTTCATAAACTGTATTGATTAATTCCGTGACATTGTCTATTATATGTAACAGTATCTAGATGCAATATATTGTTACGTTAATATGGTACATCATAATGACATTGAACCTACTGATATGGCACGTAATAACGTAGCTAGTAAATTAGGCTGTAATTGCTGAGTTTTAGTGAAGCCTATCATTTGGCAACCTCAACGAAACCTGTTGCACACATTATGTGGCGTACTCCTTACCTTGTTATATAATGTAAAAGTACCCAGGTTATTATATGTAGATCAATTATCACAGAATATTTACTCATCCATCAACATTGCGAAACACGGTTTAGTAATCGTATCTTAAAACACCAATAAACATTTTATATATTTATTCATGCTTAACTAGTATTGATAATGAGCTTCTAGCTAGAACTAAAAATAAAAATTATAAAATATACCATACCGCAATTTAAAAGATCTATAATATTTCAGAATGTAAACAGTTTCTTTCTCTTCCAATTAGGCAAGAAATAGAATAATTTTTTCCTCAATTTATTGTGGCCTCTACAACCTTAATATTAGATTATAACGTTTTAATCGGGTCAGGGATAGATTATAATACTATAAGCCCTAAGACACCGGACAGAACAGTAAAAATAAAGTAAAGAATGTCTTATTTTACCAGGCGAAGTTAGGACTAAGCCATCTCTAACACTTAACCTGGGGGAACAGTCGAGAGGGGTAAAATCCAGGGTTCGAGAGGGAGAGGTAGTGTCCAAGTTCAGCTCAGACCCGAATTAATGTAAAAACCAAAAGCCGAAGCAAATACAGTACCGATGATCAACGAATCAACAGGCTTTCATCATCGACGACTCGGAAACGAAAGGAAATAAAGAGAAGGCGTCAGCATTTGCTTTAGGATGACTGTTCCACTACCTAAACGTTCCCTAATACGATAGTTGCTAGTTCAACTGAAGCTCGAAAACGAAGAACGCTGGTGCCAACGTACTGTACGTCAAGCGACCCAGCGGCCTCGAAAATAAACGATAAACTATGTACAAACTAAACTACGTTCACGCCTAGTCCAAAATTCAGGAACCGCTGGTGCCAACGTACGTCAAGTAACCCAGCGCCCTCGAAGAGAAACGATAAACTAAACAAAAACTAAATTTAAACTTCTCGTTACTAGTAAAAGAATCTAATCGTATTCGTACTGATTTATTTCCTTGCTATACTTTGTGACTGGGCAAGTGCAGGTAAAACGTGTTTTGGCTAGTAAATAATATGTACCTACTACGGCTAGGACTTACTTGCACCTTATCGTGTCGTATGTGGGAGAGGACTCCGGCCTAGAGAGCGAGCCAACCAGGCACAGCGTACTTACGTACTGTAGTACCTGAGCCGTTCGGCTGTAAGGCGCTTCAGGCCTTGAAGCGAACTCCGGCGGATTGTCCTGAATTATCATCTCTTTCTCTCTCTCTCTCTCTCTCTCTCTCTCTCTCTCTCTCTCTCTCTCTCTCTCTCTCTCTCTCATACCACGCCAATCAATCTTGTGTTCGGAGTTAAATTTCAATATTTTGATTACATTCTACATGAAATCATTGATTTGATAGTGTTCTCTTCACCTCTACTACTGTTACAATTAAAAAAAACGAAGGATAAAAGTAAATGTTTAGAATTAAACTTAAAACTTCTAAAAGGGTACTAATTACTAATTTTATTAAAACAATAGCATTGACATAAATTCCACATTGTGTAAAATAAAAAAGACATTTGTAACATAGCATAGTCAAATCGATTTGTTTGCTTGGTTTACAGTTTCCCATAGATTAATGTGATTATCACCCAAAAAACTATTACCTCAATTTAACTCAATAACAGCTCATCAATATTCATAATTCAACCCCCATCGTAGTGGGAACCACATACATCACAACACGAGGGGACCTAAAGATCTGGTAATACAACCGATATAAGTATTAGTGTAGATGTATATTGTTATTGTCATATAAAATATAGTATAACATCATTTAAATTAAATTAAATTTATTTCACCTATTTTGGTGATTATTCAAGAATAACATTTTTATTTAGCGAATATCCACATGCGAGCATACAAATTGGGAAACATTTCATGAAGAAGATTGAATAGTGTCTGAAACTGAGAGTTACAGCCTTTACTGTAGAGAAAAGTTGCAATACATAAAAAATATTGTACGTTTAATGAGATAAACGTAATATCAAAGAACACAAGCAACATGTTATTATTAAAATCGGAATAATAAACTCCAACCTAAAGTCCAGGTTGCATCCACAAACCGGACTAACCAACTATCCAACTAACTATAGTCTAGAGATAATGATAATACGTCAATTATTAAACTGACGAATGGTTGTTATCATATTGATACAAATGTATGTATTGTTCCATTTCAACCCCTCCATCATGGTTAAACACAAGACGCCGAGATGCACCATCATCGAACTCACTTAAATGGAAAATAATGATGAAAATTATTAAACAGCTCTTGCACACTTGATTGCTCAGCAATACTTACAGGCAATGTTTTAATGCCTTTTAAGGCCCAAGGGCTCATTAAGTTTTAATTCACAGTAGGTTTCAGTTTGTGATAACCATTTCAATTAGAACAAATTAATACTGTTAATCGATATTTGTTCTTTTTAAAAACAAGAACTCATTTTTTATCCCCAATAGCAAAGTTTGAATTTGCTAAGCAATGTACCAAATAACAATCTCGTATACACTGTAGATTTGACAGCAGTTAATTCGTTTTCGGGACTAATAGACTTGAATTTGACTTTGAAATGTTCACCACGTTCGACATCGGCAGATTTTAGCTCGCCACAAATATTCAATTTCCTGATGCCATGTCGAGTCTTAAAGTTCCAAAGCCAGCCTTCAGAGAATTTGATATTAGCATCAAATGATTAAGTTCCGACGAAATTACTTAGTCTTTTAAGCAATCATAGGGTCAATTATTGGTTCACCCTCTGCTCGTCTTACTGAAAACTAAACGTGCAAAATCGAATCAAGTTGTTCTAATGTAGTTTTCAAGTTTTCCTTTCGGTTAAAACTGTTTATACTTTCCGATTCATTTAAAATCTTTTTCAACTTTTCTTTGTTTTTTAATGGCGTAAAATCCAGGCGACCCTGGATAAAATATTCTGCCACAATAATGTGCCTATTTACGCCATTTTAACCTTCTAAACTATTTCCAGCTTTTGAGTTAAAGTAAAATACGTCAGTTTTCTTAAAAGACACATTAAATTTAGGACTCGTGTCACTAGTTAAACCCTACCTAATCTTTGACTATCTTTATAGTGCGCTATAACTGTACTGCAAAACTAAATTAAACCGTCTTCACTTTACATTAAAACTAAATAGCAGACTGAGAGAATGACAACTAAGTGCATACGTATAACAAGATGACACAATGGAAAATTGGTTACACAGCCTGACACCTGACGGCCAAGTCACGTGACTCGATACCAACCGAAGTGGACCAAATATGTCGTCTAGCCTTACAAGCAACAATCATTCTTCGTCACTTCGTCTTTCTTTGTCTTTCTTTAAAAGTCTGCTTTAATTTGTTTTGCTTTACGTAGTAAATACTGTCAGGAACTACCGTTTCCTTTTACATTATCTATACATTAACTTCTATACACTAACTTAACAGGCAATAAGATAACATATGCAATAAGATCTCTACTTATCCTATTATTTAATTATTGCAAGTTCATTAGTACAAATTTTTAATACAGGTAAGAACAAACATCTTTCATAGAAAAGGGGAATAGAGCAATATTTAACAAACTTTAAATTCGATTGCAATGCTTTAAATGTATTTTTATTGACTAACCAAGACCTTTAAAATGATAAATTACAAGACTATAAGTGCTATATCAAAATTGTTAGTTGCCTCCAACCCTCTGTTCCCTGAGAGTCAAAAATTCGAAAGCTATCATTATTAATGTAGATCTTTGTTGCTAGTAAGATTGCCGCCAGCAGATTTCATATATTATCTAAAATTACATAAAATTTAAGAGGGGATGCAACATAATTTTCAATTACCCTGTATATCAGACAATATAACGTCTGCCTGCAGGTGAGGTGACTCACACTACTGCATTCTCCATCATCTCCAATTAAAATAGTAAACATTACTCCGTATTAATTTAAATCATTACACAGTTTATCTTTCTTCGTTTAAAATTTATTTTTATTGTACAGTCTCCATAATCTGTTACACGTTAACTATTTGATGATGATTAAGTGTCACACAAGAATAAAAAAGTTAATCAAATTCAATTCTTAGACTTATAAAATGTGCTGCAGTAGTAAAAATATATTAAATCTGATGTTATATAAAACATTTCATTACACTCCTGATGGCTTAACAAGGCGCTGATATTGTAAGCGATCTAAATAATTCTTAATATACAATTAACAAAGTATAAGAAACTGGTGTTTTAAAAACTGGTGAATACAAAACGCACATCAAAATACTTCTTTCAAACGAGATAAGGTAGTACACAAGATAAGGATTCTGATACTGCTAATATCACACGTGCCGGGACTACTAATTATCAATGGAATGGTGCCACCTGTAATTTGTGTAACCGACAGTGCTTTATGCCAAAAAGATTAGAAGACGCTTCCTATATTTTACATTTTGTCTCAAATATAATCTGTTCAATATCATGTGTCTGCTGATACTAGTAGTTTTTGTCCTAAAATTGTCTTACTGCATACTGCATATTTAGAAAACGTTTTTGTCCTATTATTATGTGTTTTAAACACCCTTCTAAAGTTATATTTCTGCTTGCGCACCTAATCTTTTTTTATAATTCTAGCACACAAGGTATAGGCATAATCAAAAATTTCCTTTTGAACCATTTACTGACTCAACACATTTTCCATTATTGCTTTTATAATTATATATCACAGTCTGAAAGTATCCACTCTGTATCAGATGCGATTTAACTTGTTTTAGTCCATCATTGTCTAAGTACAACCTCTTTACTCTGTCAAATAAGTAAACAACTCCTTCTTAAAAAGACAATTTCTTAAGTTTAAATACTTGCATTAAGTGAATAATACTGGAAGTTCCGTCATTAAAGGGGGTCAGAATTTCCAAGTTTAATTCTTAGTATGCCTTAAAAGTGAAATTACCGTATTAGTGTGTTCCGAATGTTGCTTTCAGTTATTTATGGACGTGAAATGACTCCACGTTAGTCATAGGCAATTACTTATAATACTAAAACGCTAACCGAGCCTTTGATCGTCTACGATCTCTGGGTTTACATCGTATGTTGGTAGGATTGGTTGTCATGGCAACTATGACCACTTACTAGGTTAATCGCTTATTTCCACGCTTCTTGGGTAAATAGACGATAAATAGAGCAACTTAATATCCAGAATATGTGTTTTTAGAGAATATGTTTATTATAACTTGTTTGCCGGTCATGTATTTATGAAAATTGGTAATGAAACATTATAATTTATGGATTGTGCCTAGTTCCTGGAGACATTATGTTTTTTTATAAGTTACAACTGCTAGGAAAGATTACACAATTCGAATAAATATAATTCAGTTGAGACAATATACTTATTTAAAACTAATCATTTATCGTCACAATTATAGTAATACGGTTTTATGTGCAAGTAACAATACAATTAATTAAGCATCATACTACAAGTTATCAAGAAGATCTAACAAACATATATTAATCTTGACAGATATTTCATATAATGATGTGGCCAGCCTCGTTAAGACTATAGTAAGTCTCTCCGACCAGATGAAGCCTCAAACCAGATGAAGCTTAAAAATATTCATACTAGGACATTTCTTAATATCTTCGGGCACAGATTTAAATACTTTGAAACGTATAAATATAGTGACTATTCAAAATAAAGTAATCTAAATATATGAGTTTTGAAATGTTTCAGGTATTTTAATTGTGGTTTAGAGTAGGAAAAATGTTTTTTTTATAATGAAAGAAATATATAAGAGTGTGGTGTAAAAGTAGTGAGGGCAACATTAAGATGCCATCCGATCGGAATCGCTCCCAGGAACTGTTTCCCTGCAAAGGTCCCAGACAACCCTACAAGCCCTCCTCTGCAAAAAAGACTATTAAAGTCACGTTGGCAACAACAATTCAATTTAATAGGGGCAGTTTGATTAGTATTCAGTCTCAAAATTTTAAGGATGTATTCTAGATTTTATAAAGAATGCGACAAACGCAGTGTTCAATGAGTTACAAAATAATCTATTTATCTGAGACCATGACGGGAGTTTATCATAAAGGAACTAAATATTTTATTAAAAATTAATAGAGTATTATACTCGTATTCTACTTAGTGTAGAAGGTGACGGCAAAATCTAGGCCTATATTCTCCGGTATGGATTTCAGGAAAACTCGTAAACAATTTATGAAAATGGGAAATAGGAGGAGACCCAGTATTAAGCCTTTAGGAGCTCCCATTTTTACAATGGAAAAATCGCACCGATAATCATTGTTCTAATAACTTAGTTGCACTCATTGAACACGTTCCACGAGAAACGATTGAAACCTTAACACCACGGACACCAAAAGTTAAAGTTTACTCAAGGGAATTTCATGGTTCACAACATCCTTCATTTAAGAATCTCATTGATTTATTTGATTCAGTTACATACATAGTCAATTTAAAATGTTATATTATTACTATCAATTCTAAAGTAATAGTACTTAATGATTCGAAATCGTTATCATTATATGATGAATTGTACAGCTTAGTGTTGCATCCAAGACTGTAATGTGTAAAACATAGAAAAACACTATCCATTCATCGTTTCTCCTTTTCATGAAGACCAAAATTTTCAAAATTATTATGTTTGTACAGACCTCTGTAGTGTATATTTCTTAAGTTCATGGAGATTAGTGCTGTGATCTCTGTTCTGCTTAATGTGTAATCATATTATTTAACGTAAATAACATGAAAGATTCGTTAAAACTCTGTATATTTGTTATATTTTGTATCATTTGCTCACATCAGGAGATGAATTTGGTATTTTTAGATCAATCAGAAAAGGCTAAGATACGAATGCGATTCCAAAAAAATATAAGAAGCCGATACCGAGTCCATTACTGCACTTATATCAACCAACTCATGTTTAGCGACCCTATAATACTAAGAGAGCACAATTATTGTGGAAAGATTTCTGGATTATTTAACTGCTCAGAACTAAAATAACTAGACCCTAAGAGGGAAAGGGGCAAACAATTTTCTTAACTTAGCTCGAAATTTTCACGTTTTGATGTCTTTAAGTAGGCTAGACTTATTATATTACATGGGATTAAAACGTTAGTCACAAGATATACAACATCATAATAGCTCACTAAAGGTGTTAATGGGTATTTTTAACGCCATGTAATGAATAAGCTGCGCTATTCAGTATTTTCTATTTAACGTTCACATGTGTAAGGTATAACGCCATTATTGTCCATGTTTTATAATACCAGGCTATCGTCAGGTAGTTTGAAAGCGACATTCAGTGCTTGTAAATTGCCGGGCCGAAATGGCTGCAGAATAACCAAATATCACAATAAAGAATATGAATATCCTCATTCTTCATTTTTATCGTTCCAAAGGAGAGGCACAAAAAATTATAAAACAAAAACATATTTTACATATCAAATGTTTATTTTATTCAATGCTTAATCGAGGTAATAAATCTGTACAACAGTTCGAACAGTATTATGCATTTATTAGAAAAATGAAGTTGAAATATATCTATTTTTTGGTGACTCTTTTTCTTGGTTATTAGTGTATTACGCTCATTTCAATACGGTAAATATATACCGTTAGCATGGTATTAAATACCAATCGGTATCATACGATATAATATGAAAATCCAACCGAAAATCAATGGCACAGCTTTAAGTATTGATCGCAAGCTAGTTTTAATGACTTCTTGTTCTATAATTCCGCCTTGTAAAGTAATAGCTTTATTACTTAACTCTAACATTAAGTATAATAAAAGGAAACTAAAACCAACAGGGGTGTGCTTAACCAAATATTACCAGGGATTTAAATCATAAAACTCCTCACTTTAACCACGAATTAAAAAAAAACAGTTATTGTTTTATTTATTTATATTATAATTTTTTACTTTAATTTGTTTAACAGCAGAAATATTCTAATGAAAAAAATAAGTACCCTTTTGCGATAATTTTTCCATAAAATACGCCTTATTGTAAACAAGAGTTTTCTTGTTGTCACAAAAAAGAATTCTTTTGTGAAAGTCACGTACATTTGCAATCATTATCCTAAAGCCACCTTAGAGTGCTGAAACACAAATAAACCTTAGAAAAAACTCCCAATGTAAGGAGACAAACTGATTCAAAGCAGAGGATTGAAAGGGAATATTGCTTATCCGTGTTACAGGTTATTATATGTCTTGTCGTAAATTAACTAACGAGAGTATAATTACTGTGTAAATGATATAGCAACACTAATTGCATTAATGTGTTCAGCAGTGTTTCATCGTTATTCCTAACTAGGTCAAAATGTAAATCTATCCTGGGATACTTTTCACTTAATGGTAATATAGTTCCAAAAAGTTCCAAGAAGTAATAACAGACCTATGAATACATCTAAAATTAAATGTCCAAATAGTGGACGTATGATCTACTAACTAGTACAAAGAAGACCTAATTTTTACAGAATCACGATATTAGTCTAGATTTGATGACTATGACAGATGTGTGGAAACGAGTTTATGCTCATCAAGAATGAGCTGACAGCAGACAACAGCTTATTTTCCTGTGTAGTGAGCCGAGTCGAGCGTGAAACTGATATTTTACAGCACTGCTTCTCATATCTATTGACTTTACGTAAGACTGATAACACCCGTAGTCACGTCGGTGCTGAGGGGTCAGGATTGATCATCATTAAAAGAGCTAAAATTTCGTTTAAAACAAATAAGTTTATGTTGCTTTATACGTAGGGTATATTACTTGACACTTGGAGAGTCTGTACATACAATAGGTAAGCAGATTATTGATTTTCAAACCAAGCTTTAATGTGGTTGATAGAAAGAGTAGTTTTTTAGTATTACTTGAATTCTATAAACTAAATGAAAACCGTTTTAGCAATCAGTAATCTACACACTCTTTCAATGTTGATGATTTTTAAGAGGAGACGTATAGTCCATCCTCATCAAGTGATCTCCTTGTCCTTTAGTGATATCTTAGGCATATCTCTAAAGACCTGGTTATACCCCTTATTTTCTGGAAGACATCCGATGGGTCCCCGGAAATGAAGTCTTTTTTGTGGGCGGTATCTAGGGGATTTTCAGTGAATTGGCTTATCATCCTTTGGTGTCTTTCCACGATTTTATAGTAAACTTTATCCACCCCAAAATTCCTATATTCTTTCGTGATCCTTTAAAGATTTCAGGTGAAGTGACTCGCCCTATTTCCTTTAAAAAAAGTTAAATATAAAGGACGTCTAAACTAAGCTACATTATGGATAATCCAACGGGGATAAGAACGGCTTAATACCTCTCTTTTAGCGTATACCTAGTGTCATGAAACAGAGCATTCAGTCTATGCGCCTTAGACGTCTTCTACAGCTGTGCAAAGATAGTTTTTGTTTAAAAGGAGTCCTCAGCAGTCACCCATCCATGGAGAAGCCACGCTCGACGTTCTTTAACTCGGTTTCTCTAACCACTGTTCCCACTAGACTGTGCTATTTGATTTGGAATGCTTTAATAGTATCCTAGAGATATTCACTGAATATACTACCAACTACACACCAAAACACTCTCTGTGTACTCTGAAGGTACGCTATGTGTATCCAGTGAAGTGGCTCTCCACCTCACTCGAGCTTTGTGTGTTGGTATCGTAGTAGTTTCCAGACAAGTGACTATCAACTTACACGCTCTTCTCTTTTTAGTGTTAAGGGAGAGGTATCCACATACGATCTATATCCATGTCTATGTCTATGAATATACAATCCTCTTTGGTGTTTACAGTGGACTGGCCATCCAAATCTAACATGTTACGGTCTTTGGTGGTTCACAGTTGGTTTCTATGACATTGTGTAAATATTGTCCGTCAAAGAATTTTAATAATTTATTTATATTGTTTTTTTTAATGTATTATAATATTTTATTATTTAATGCAACTTAATATTAAATTATACATATTATCTTACAAGATTAAAGTATCGAGTGTATTAATTTTGATTTTGAATATGTAAAACTCAACCTAGTTATTTTAATACTGTATTTGATGCAGTAATTCAGTTTAAATCACACATACATGGTGCTTATTAAATGAACATAGCGTTATTTCAGAGGTAATTATATTATATGTAAAAGTATGTACATCTCTTCTTCATTAGCTTACTGTATCCGGAAATTTCAGTAGAAGCTTTAAAAACTGTCACAACTTCTCGACACTCACACCACACATTTATGTTACTTACCCGGAAATCTCGTAGCTGGCATTTGGAGTGCTCGCTCAATAGACTTTTGCTTTTTCCAACGTAATTACTTCCTTTTATTTCAGCACACAAGAATTCTTTGCTTCTGAGTTACAACGGGAAGTTGATGCTTAATATTATCCTCCCTATATTCTCTTTTGAAGTTAATGCATATTTGTAATGTAATCAAGTTAAAAAAGAGGAAATGATTCATTCCACATTTACATAAATTTTAGTACTATAATACTAGATCAATTTATTGCTTTAATACAAGCTAAATGTGCAAGAAACATTCATCGTGAGTACATGTGTAAGATGTGTTTACAGTTAGTTACTAGCGAATGTTGTGTACTGTAGGACTACTGCCCAGGAAGAGCAGACAAGAAACAACAGGTAGTTTTCCAGTGTAGTGAGCCGCGATGTTACTAGGCTATTACGTTACCGCACAGTTTGTTTCTGTTTAGTCGACCTTCTCCTTGAGTACTTGTGTAAGATGTGTTTACAGGTTACCAGTGAATGTTGTGTGCTGAAGGACTACTGCCAGTAAGAGCAAACAGACAAGAAGCAACAGGTAGTTTTCCAGTGTAGTGAGCCGCGATGTATACTAGGCTATTACGTTATCGCACAGTTTGTTTCTGTTTAAAACGGCCTTCATACTAACATACTTCCAACAGCCATTGGGCAGTTTCCTGTACAATTAAAACACGACAACGTGTCAAGATTGTTAGTAATATAAAATTATTTATGAATCTACTAGTTTTAAAACATTATCACTTTTAAATTAATCGTTTGATGTCATTTGTTTGAAGTTTAAGCCGTTAAGGGTGTTTTATGGATGGATATTAATTTTAAATAATCATAACTAATTCTCTTCCTCTTATAATTTTATATAATGCAGTGGTTACCTAAAATTCATTTAATGATGTAAATGTATTTATTGTGCGATTTTGTAGTTGCCGTTATGGTCATTTATTAGACCTATGTAAAAATATTCGCATATTTTAGTAGCATATTTTGTAATTGTAGAGAGATCCGCAACGATATCCCTTTACATAAAATTTTTATTAGTTTAACTGCACTTAATTGTAGAGTTTAAAGCTAAATAATTATATGCGTTAGGGAAGATAGACAGGATAATACTTTCTCAAATCAGTTGAAATTTAGTTCAGTAATAAACTTAAAATTAAAATCGGCATTGAATAAAGAGTCTATGTCCAGGCACAATATTATCCATGTCCAGTTATGAAAATTTATGTTTAATACCAAATTGCTTATACAACCACTTTCCTTTCCTCAAGAAAAAGTTTGCTTGTTTGAAATAAAATTCAAATTAAAGTTAACTTCTTGTTTCAAAACTTAAATGAAACTAAAAATGTAACTTTCCTATCAAATTAAAATTAAAATGTTTCTATTTTAAAACAACATTTATTTAAAAAAAAAACGTACTTTTCTTTATTATAAGCGAATATAAAGAATACTAAACTAAAACTTGCTGAAAAATTACTCATACTACGTGTGTCAAAATATGTTGCTGTTGGAACAGATCCAAAGTTCCCACTGTAATTTAACTATGTTTCACGCACAAATATTTAATGCCTCTTTAATAAATACTCAAACTAAAATACTGTATTCTACACATTAGTAGATTATTACATCAGCATAAAAGGAACTTTCGAGGTATATAATTAACCTGACATTTTTAAATGTAAATAACATGGCTAATATGGAAATAATTAAGACATTAGATTATAGATATTTTACACAAATTATGTATCTTTCCCTGTATAAATATATTCATGTATTCAATAATGATTACAATTAATGCTCTAAATGATAGGAACCAAAATTTATGATTAATGTTACTTTCAAAATAAGATGTATAGTAATAGTATGTAGAAATTTATTTTTGTTAAAATAATAAAAACTAATTCATCGATATTATATTGGTTACTGCCATGTTTATTTTTTAATAAACAATAAAAAAACTCATAGACACAATTCGTAATCTTTATTTTTTAAAGTTATCGGGTAGCCAAAATCTTCAGTCCTGCCTCATAAATCACTTTAAACCGATATCGACTTTTTTATGTTAGAATGAATCCGTGCAGTGATGGTTATCGATACGGAATTGTAACAGGAGCTCAGAGCTCCGGAGCGGCTTACTCAGTAGATATTTATGGGCCGAGGAGGAAAGAGGATGTCACTATATTGCCATATCCGATTGTGAGTTTTCTATAAATGAGATTGAAATTAGGTTTTTAATTAAAATTACGCCCATAGTTAAGAATAATTATAATGATAATATCAGTAAAACTTTTGCATTCCATCATCTTAAAAGTTGAATTAGAGTACTGTTTTAAAATGTAATTAGGTTTGAAACTGTATTAAAAGTTTAAAAGGTTCAACTTTAGTAAAATATTGTTATTAACTACCTGTTAGTACGGCAGACGCCTTACGGCGCAGAATAAGATCGATAGTAGTTGCCTAACTAGTATAGACTAGCTTTAAAGGCGATGAAAACTAAAAAACGAACGAACAATTTATTGCTCACTATGATTTACCTATTTTTAATATTATCACATTATTTTCATCTCAATGGTTGCAGAGAGTTATGTTACCAGTTTAATAATAAAATTTAACAAATTGCAATCCTGAACAATGACGATGAAGAAGGATAAGGTAATGAATAACTAGAGAAAAATGTGCATGATGTAAAATACTCATGGAATTATTTATTGGGTACAGCGATTATCGTAAGGTAATTGAGTCAAGCAACGTTAAGCGTAGCTATTACTTGGATGGGGAAACAGCAAAGTAATTTTGTGTAAGCATAGTTAAAGTGTGATCTATATAAGATCATGCAGAATAAAACAATATTTAAAATATTGAACGGTACCAATTTCCTTTTTCCCTCCATATTGGTTCTGTCGTGCGACGTTTTTAAGGCTATTGTAATTTTTTTTAAACATATGTTTTAAAAATATTAATTATAGTACTATAAGAAATCATGATTTTTCAATATACCAATACAAATTATATAAGTTATAGTCGTTTAAAGTAAAGCAAGTACAAAACCATAATTTTTGAACATCCAGTAAAATATAACATTAAAACATCATAAAGAGTTTTTATTCAAGTTGATTGTGATTAAATAAAACGCTGGTTTAAACTAGAAAAGCGTCCTACACTAATACTTTACACAAATAATAAACGTAAACAAATACAGAGAATGCAGCATACCGCATTGGTTTTGAGAAGGGCCACAAGAGACCCTTATTATCCGCATACTCATTGGGTTTAATGCTGCGACACAGAGAAATACACATTTTTAAATGTTCTGCATAGTTTAATATGATCACAAATGAGTCTTCCTCTTAATCTTAACTTACTTAAGGATCTTTAATCACAAGCAAATAAAATTCGCACATATGCTTTTATTGTTGAGTCCTAATTAATGTTGCTAAGTTTTATTTACGGCCCTCAGAACACATTTTGAGCAGTCCGCAATTGTGTATGAATTTACGGGAACCATGTATCACAGTAACACAACCAACTTTCCCGTTGCAGGAGAGTGATCATTGTAGTTTGATCTATATCTGCAGACATAAAATACGATTTTTGATTTCAACTCACCCTTGGCTGTTATGAAATTACAAGTAGGTAACATTAGTTTATTTTTATATCCATAAATAATTCAATATATTTCATTAATAATTTTCAGTTAATAACTTATTCTCAAAATTCTTATGACAAAACTTTATTATAAGTATTCAGCTTTTGGGATATTACAATCGAAATCGTACAATTTTCTACGTTAAAAACGCAATCAGCCAAATAAAAATATTTGTTATTCAACTACATATAATATATTCATTCAATATTTTTATTATATAATTTGAGAACTGTGTCTCAGAAATTTTTGTTTTCACGAAGGTACATGAGGAAGTGCTGACGTGAACAAAAGGCAATAGTACTCTCACATTTATATATATGTAATATTATTTTTTTACATTATTAAAAGAATTAAACACAGCTACTTTTTGTTTTATACCATTTTTATTAAAAACCCAACGGCCTTTCTTTAAATCGTGAAATTGATCATCTGTCCGTCCGTACAAGTGAAAATTCTCGATGATATTAAATTCATGGAGGCTTGAAATTTGGTCTATAAGTTCATCTTGGTCCAAAGAATATCGCTATTGATTTTGGGGTCTAAACGTCGAAGGAAAGTCTATCATTCTGTCCATTTATCATTTGTATTGTGTCATTATTATCCTCTGTGGATAGTTCTCGATAGAAAGGTCCCATAGAATTGAAACTTAGGTGGTTCATAGAATAATATTCTCATGATACGTTAAAGAGCTCAATTATTTTGCCGTCAAAAGGTAATGGACATTCCGTCTATCAGTCTGTAGTATGCCTTTATAAGCGATAAATATTGATATAAAGGTCTTAATATTAAAATTTTTCTACATAGGAACCCTAACGGGAAATCTATTGTTGTTGGGTTAAAAAATGCAAAGGCAGTCCGTTTGCTTCTCTTCTCCACTATGTGATAAGTCTCGATAGATATCTCGAGGAGACTTGAAAATTGCTGTATAGTTGCATCTTAATCTTAGGAAGAACTCTAACTTTAGTAACTGAAGGTCAAATTGGTAAAAAAGAATCGAAAATGAGAGCCGATAGCCGCTTGTCCTAAGACGTCTGACTTTGGACTGATTTAGAGATAGTGCACAGATTCAAATACGGTAGCACACACAGATGTAACCGTAGCACAGTCTATCAACACCGTAGACTTTGTACTGTATCGATTCTCCATGTTATTCAGTTTAATAAAATACTCGCGCAGGCTAGTGGTCAATGAGGAGGGACAGAATAAGGTTTGAATAAGGATCTTCCTCTTCTCTATGTAACAACTGTCCACCTGTTTGCCAATGCGATACCTTTCTGCAGGGTTCTTTGAAAACAAAAAATATCTACTAATGTATTTAAAACAAACTATATGAAATGTTTATGTTTAATCTATCGAATGTGTGAAACTAAATCTTTTTTACAGTTTTATTATTAAAAGAAAGACATGTTATAAACGTACCAAATGAATTTTCCGTGCTACAGTTGAGTTGGTCTGAGTAAAAATGTAGGACTGACAATGAACCTTGAGTAATACCACAGCCCTACTTATTTAATATAGGTATCAATCAAATCCACTTTCAAAGTTTAATCTACGTAGATGGTACTTATCAGATCAATAAGGTTCGAGTTTATTAAAAACAGTTGTCAAACAATACATATAAAATCATAACAACACTTTTGTTGACAGAATGTTCGCTTAGTTTCTAATGCCGCACATGATTTCAATAACAAAACTGTCAATGAATGTTGTTGAGGTGATATGTATGCCAGAAAAACGTAATGATATATGATATAGTTAATGATTTTCTCTTAAAAAAGACGTGAGTATTTGAGCATATTAAAGTATAGCCTGTTTAATTGGTATCCAATACAACGTAAAATATTTAGGCATAGGCTTTTTATGATTATAATTAATTGATTAAATTGTTATAAATACGGCGTCAACTTTATCGTCCTCGCTTCCGCTCGTTAATTTGCTGTCAAAACCAGGTGCGGATTCTTTAGGCAATTTAACAGCTTGTTGTATATTACTACTTCATATTTAACACCAGGATTTTTTCAATGACTATGTTGGAAGCTAATGTTCACACATGCGTATCAAAAAAAACAAATATGATCTTCCCTTTTAAACCACCAAAAAGATCTTAATCATATTAACTTTAATTTGTCCTCAGGTTTTCAATAGAGTACAGAATGTTGAAACTTGAATATACGCAAAACAGATATGTTTTTCATAAGTCCAAAGATATTTTAAAAATAATTTTATGAAGTCATTAATGAATATTTTGTTTTAATACAAAGAATCAGTCATATATGGCAAAATATGTATCTGTAATCATTAAGGCAAAGAGTTTATTAGAACAAAGTAAATCGATTCTCAGATGAATGACGACGAAGTTTGGGTAGATGGGATTGTTGATACCTTAGGGAGCCTCCTCAGTTTTATGTTCGATTCAATTAAGAAAAGTGTTTTATTACTAAGAATCCTGTAAGAAAAATATTAATTTAACGAAGGGATTATACTATAGACAATTTTAATATTTTTTAAAGGACCTAAGTTTTTAGTTGTTTGTGGTTGAGTTTAATTTCATTATAGGAAATAAATAGAGAAAGTATTTAGTTTTTTTTTTGTTAGTAGCATTGGTATAAAAATTATTATTAAAAAGTAATTAAAGGCTCTGACTGTTCATTAAATTTTCTTTGGTACTATAAATTTAAACTGTTTATTATAAGGTTATAATTTTAAATATTACTAGCCCAAAAATTAAAATGAAGTTAAGATTATTATAATTAATGATAAATGTCCCTGAAAATATATGTAGTTTATAAATTGGATATATTTATATTATATCAAATACACAATCTCTTCAAATATAAGGTTTTTTATTGGTGTACAGGCCTCACACCTACATAATAATTAATAAATCATATAATATTCTAATGTATCCAAGTAATTCTAGCATTAACTAGATTTAATAACGTATCCAATTTATAACTCAAATTCCTTATAGAACTGAAATATTTCAGACAAATATATACAATATAGATAGATTCCATTTTTACCTGGAACTGGACATTGCCTGTAGTTATCAAGACTAAACTTAACTTAAATCACAATGACATTACAGGTTTAATAATTTTAATAATCGTTGATTGTATTATAGCCTCTCTATTCAAATCAGGGTGGCACGCCAATTAATTTTAAATTCAATTGCTTCAACCATGTAACCAGTATACCTGAGGGTTCACTTCAGGATGGTTTAAACTTCCAAGTTGAACCTAAACTGGGTACTGCAGCAAAACCTGATGTTTAACTTATATTTTGGCAAACACACTGGTGTCCAAGAGAGTCACATCACTAACCGCACATTTCGAGATATTGGAGTGCAAGAGAAGATCGATAGGATTAATATTCAGCAAGAGGTGACTGTTGTATTTAGTAGGGTTCGTTCCCCAAGAGTCAACGGTTCTTGCCAGCCGAGACATAATGGTGTGCCACCCTCCTGCCTGCTTTGATTGGAGAGGCTAGTTCAGAGTTGCCTTTCCCTTTTGCCGGGACATACCTTATGATTAGTGCTTTAAAGTTATCCTCATGAATCTTGACAGAAGGCGGCCCCTACCCCAAAACTTACTCAGTCAGAATATCCTGGCACTCCCGAAGCAGCAATTTCATAAGCTTCTTGTCCTAAAAGAACAAAAAAGATGTAGAGACAGCATCTATAGCTCCATGTGTCAAGGTTTTACGGACTACAAAATATATTTTGTATATAAACGGCCATGTGAGTTAATGGGTTCCCTGAGTGTTAAGGGCTGTGTTAGCCTAGACATGATGGCGTGCCATCCCTGCTTTAAATGGAGAGGCTGGTACACAGCTGGTGTCCACTTTTCTCAAGAGGACATACTGAGATTATTGCCAGAAATCCTTCTACGTGGACCTTGACAAGATGCGGCCCCTAACCGCAGTCTTTCCCATCCGTTATAATCTTGTCACTCTAGAAGAAAAACATATTTTTAGAACTAAGTAAAACTTTTTAGCTTCTCGTCAGAAAAAGCTTGAGAAATAATGCAAAACAGAATCACTAAATTAACATCAAAATGACTGATGATTAATTAATGTAAATATAAAGAACAATTTAAATTATTTTAGGCTAAAATTTAAAAAAATACGTGACGATAGAGATTAAGGTTAGATATCCACAATTAACGGATAGTCACGCATTAAATAAATACATAACTTACAATCTATAAACTTAACTCGATAAGTAAAACTATAAATATTTATGAAAACAATAATATTATTTCTAAGAAATGTTTTAAAGTGGTGTGAACAGAACATGTAGATATAGTTACGAGAATCTATTATTAAACTGATTAATTTCGCGTTAAGTGCATGAAGAGATGTAACAAATATAATTTATTGCAATATACACGTTTTCTGCTGAATAATCGACATAAAAGAATCAAAGAAGTTAGTAAATCACACGGTATATCCCAAACACAGTGTAAGCGCAGAGGTTACAGTCGCTATGGATACGGGAGCTGAGACGTGGGCTGGATATTGGAAATCACTTTTCCTCAACGCTCTTGATGAAATTTTGGACCAGGCCATCCTTTCTCGATCATTGTTATATCTTCAAATTTGTATAAACTAGAGTGACGTTAGGTGATATAGGTTACGCACAGTTCTTTCTCGTTACTTTCACATATTTAATCAAAACTAATAAAAATTAAAAAAAATATTTTGTGAAAATTAATATATATATATGTGTGTGAGTGTGTGTGTGTGTGTGTGTGTGTGTGTGTGTGTGTGTGTGTGTGTGTGTGTGTGTGTGTGTGTGTGTGTGTGTGTGTGTGTGTGTGTTGTTTGACTGTTCATTTTCAGGAATAAAATTCAAATGGAATTTAAATTTGTTCGCTTGTTTCTATCCATTAAAATAATTTAACTAGATTTCTATTCAAAAATGTTATAGATTAAGCCGTAATTTACTGAATATTATGTCATTGGATGATAAATGTATTTTTGACTTAAAAATAAATATATTTAATTTTTTTTCTATTTTATTAAATAGTATTACTTCTCTGTTATCGAAATATTATCTTGCTATCAATTCCAAAATTTTGCATTATATGCCTCGGCACGTTAATATCCTCATCCTCGAACACATGATCTCTCTTGCTGGTCTCTTCATTTACTAAATCGAACATTCCAAACTTTTACCATCAAAAATAACTAATACTTCTATTCAGAACGAAACTCTCTCTGTATAAGCTGATATGGCAATATAGCAAACCCAAAAGGAAAGTGAACACTGAGAACAGAACGAACTCTGAACAAACAAAGTGTCAAATAAATCAAGCACTTGTCTCCGACACATTTTATCTATTCTTGTGCGTTATTTCTATTCTTAGTTTTGTCCTCTGCTTGACTTATTTGCAAGAATTTTCTGTGTTATCTCTCATTACTTTTCAATAGAAAATGTCAGATATTTATGTTTGGCCAATCACTGTCATGTTCTTATAGTTCAATTTGTAAGACAAGTAACTATTCATTTATTTAGTTACTTTTACATAATTAGTATTCCTATAATGTATCAATATATATATATATGTATATATATGTATATATATATATATATATGTATATATATATATATATATATATATATATATATTATATATAATATGAAATATAATAAATAAATATAATACTTATTGCGGTTTTCAATTTATAAAGTTATATCAATTCATCTACACAACATGGTTTGTCTCCAACAGTTTTTGTCTGTACAATTTATAAGCGTAATAATGTTGACAGGGACCTAAAGAGTTTCTGTCACTCATAGCCTTGGAGCTGTACACTGTGCAAGCAGAGAACCTAAAATTTTCTAGAAAGATTTCCCAAGAGAACTAGATGATCAGCCACGCTAATGTAGGTGGAGGTTTGAAAAGGGAGGTTAATTGGTTAAGGATAGGATACGATAAGTTTTAAATGGGAGATCAACTGGTTGAAGGTAGGATAGGATATTATTTTTATTGTATTTTTTCTTAGCTTGACATACTTAAAACCAACCCTTATAAATTTAAACATAAGTTTAGAGTCAGATAACTATGTTTATAAATCTTTTTGAATAAAATAAACTTTTATTCAGCTGGAAAAATATATTATATTACCTTAATTATAACCAAACTTATAACCTTAGTTTAAACACCAATTGGAATTTTAATGTTGTACAGAAACCTAAATATGTTTATTATTTATATAAATATCATTGATATCGTGCTTTAAAACAGTTTGCTATGTGGACTAAAAAAATGTTAAAACTTTGTGAAAATGCTTTCTGTATGGGGCAAGGAGTATGAAGCGTTTCTATGAATAATTTTATACAATAACTTCTGAGTATGAATATCAACAACTTGATGATTAATAAAATTAAATGTATGCAGAGTGAAGCGACTTTCTCACTCTTCGAAAATTATAACAATTCATTCACGTTGCATTACAGCCGTATTTCTGCATCTCTAACAGGTTAAGAGGTTAAAGAACTCCTAAACTTTTAAAGGAATAGATGTTTATAAAATATTTACTTCACAGAGAGCTTTGAAGTATTATGGAGACAGATAATCCTAAAACACAGATGTGAGTAATAATTTTCCATAAATATATTATTGTAAAATTCAAAATAATGAAAGTCTAACATATTTCAGACATTATACAGATTTATTCGGTTATTTCTCTTACACAGTTTACGAAATTGTAGAAAATCCTAAACGGAATTTGAGTTTTGTTATAATTTGGATACTAATTAAATACGGTGTAATGGACTTTATTTTATTCTTCTTCAGAGACATTGTTAGTTTAACTATTTCACCTTCAGAGAGCAATTCGTTGAATAATATTTATGTTTAATACGAAAGGATACATTATGTATGAGACCCACTATGAGTATTAGAGTGTTGTACATCGTAATGGAGTAGAACCTATTGATGTGGTACGTAATAACGTAGCTAGTAAACTAGACTGTAATTGGCTGAGTGTTAGTGAATCTTATCATTTGAATGACAGTAAAATTGTAGAATCTTGGAGCATTGGAAAAACAAGTAATTGTAGTATCACTAGATAAAGGAATACAACATTTTCCAATATATATATATATTTTTTTTTTTTTTGTAAGGCCTGTCTGAATCAAAGATTCCGTCATTAGGCACTTCACAAATTATCAAATGTTTACATTTTTGTAATAATAATTATAATTTCATAGTAACATATGGTAAACAATTTGGATGTACGGTTAGCCAGTAGAAAATATTTAATCAGAATAAAATTTTAATTTTTTAATAAATTGTGATGAGAGTAAAACTGAATTTTGAATTGGTCCGTCTTCGTTATTGATAAGTTTTTTCTTAATTTATGTTAATGTAAAATGTTTCCCAAGCATCTAGTGTATTGTGTTTATTTGTTAAATTGTTACATCTGCCTTTCCGTCTATCATATGCACGATATTAAATTGAACTGATTAAATATACTACACGAAGCTTCATTTCTATACAAGCGAAATAAAGTATAAAGAGATCAAGGATCGCGTTAGCAAACATTCTTACATTTGTATTATTAGTAAGCAAAAAGTCAATAAGAAAATCGTAGCATAAATAAATTTTTTAACACATTTAGTGCAATACTTTTGACATGTTACTTTGTAAAACATGTAGCTACTGAATCCTGTTGCATTCAACCTCAGCGAAGCTTGTTACGTAAGTTGAGTGGCGTACTCCTCCTTTTTTGTGGTTGGGGACTTCTCACAGAATACATACACATCGACAACATTGTGAATCACGTTTAATAGTATTTTAATAGTATTGTTAATAGTATTTTTAAACACAAATAAACATTTTATATTGTTACTGAGACTTAACTAGTATGATAATGTGGCTAGAGCTACAAATATTCTAAAAACTATAAAAATATTCCATCCCTCAATTTACAAGCGCTATACTATTCTTGAATATAAACAGTTTCTTTCTCTTCAAAGTAAGCAACAAATAGAATCATATTTCAACACATTATGGCCTGTACAACCTCTAAAGTAGGTAAACACTTGTTGCTAAGCATTTTCAAGATAAGTGGATAATTCTATTTAATCTGTCTTAAATAATTGTAATCAATTAAATTAAAAAATACATTTCACAAAAGACTGTTTATCGGATCACATTAAATTTTCAGAAATTTCAATGCGAACACTCAATACTGTAATATTCCAACAAAATTTTTTCAAATCAATGAGACAAATATTACACGTAGTGGTGGAATAAAACATTTCTAACACATAATACATCCTATTGTGTGTCCTGTGTTCCTTCTTCATTTTGGTTGAAATAATATGGGTAAAAATAATTTTGTGTTGCAGGGACTGTATGCTTGTATTATAAAACTCTTTCTTTTTGCCAAAGAACATTTAATTGTTATTTTTTACACATATTTTTATTTTTGGGAAGTTTTATCGTCGTATTTTTCCCATCTCTTTAGACGAAAACTACTCCAGATTCTAGGAGTCAAGTATCCCAAAGCGTCGGATTTCAAACTTTGCATTAAGATAAGGAAAACTGGAGCTAAACTCTATAATAACAAGATACAGGTACTTTGACGAACCACTTTTCCCCCCACAAAGAGGTTTCACATTTCCCACTAAGTGTAATACTAGCATCTTTGAAATCACAAATCAGAGTATGAATGTGGATGAATAGATTAAACGTTCTATGTTTGAAGTTTTTTTTTGACGATGTGATGGAAGGATTGGAAAGGAAACAAATTTTTATCTGAAAAAATGCCTTTATTCACTGAAACAACACAATCAGTAACACTACATTTAGTGTCCGATTCTTTGCACACTGTACATTCACTTAATAAAACTAAACACTATTTATGCAAACTGATCTCCAGAATACAGGTCACAATAGGTCTGCACTTACCGACCAACAAAATATATCTGACCAGACGCCAATATTAAATGGTGATCGTCACGGCAGAAACAACATGGCAAAAAGTCTTTTTTATTATTGGTTCATTCTAGATGAAGTCATAGTGGGATGGGGGGGGGGGTGGGGGGGGGGGGGGGTGGGGGGGGGGGGGGGTGGGGGGGGGGGGGGGTGGGGGGGGGGGGGGGTGGGGGGGGGGGGGGGTGGGGGGGGGTATAAACTTGACTTTCAGCTTTAACCTGTCTAGAATTCAAAGTTGACGGTCCAATTCGACAAAACGTAATATTAAGATTTGAATTTAAAAACAATTGCACGTAATTTATATGAAACCCCACTTACATAATCTGGCTTTATCTGACAGGCTGAGAGTTACAAATAGTTAAGTTTACGTTCTATGCAAAGTTTGTTTAATTAAAATTCCTGGATCTGCATAAACCAGCGCCAACCTTGTAGAAGTACTGCTAGTTATCTTTATGTAACCCTGGCGGATATCTTGTAGTGCGATAGTGTTGTAGCAGTTTAATTCTAAAGTTGTAAGATTTGGAGTTTGCAAAGTACTTTTTATTTACAATACAGTGCGTTTAATTCTTTTTATATTGCAATATGTAAAGAACAGAGAGTTGAGAGTAGATAGACTGTTAATGATGGTCAAGAATTTAACTTATTAATGTGTTTAAACATTCTTTAGTGACTGCATTTTTAGGAAGGTAAAAAAGTTTTAAATGTAATGTTATTCGATATTTTCATACATTTAGATGTTTTCATTGAAAAATTTATAATTCATAAAAAATTTATTATTTCCTGTAAGAACTATTTGAACCAGACTATAGATTTGTGAGTGTAAGATTTCTAAAGCAATAACTTCTCAACCTTTATGGTAGGTAATGAATTCAAGCCTTTATGGCTATGATTGTAGTGTTTCTCTCAGTTAAATTCTTCACATATATCATAATTTAAAAAAATTATAAATTTCCAGTTTCTACTTCAAATCTGTTTATTTTCTTAAAATAAATATTACAATGCATTATATATATTTTTACCAGGTTCAACAGATTTCCACCGACCAGAAAATCTATTGAGAGTCCCGCTGAATAGGTTTGTACAGCTTTAGTGCAAGGCCTGTTATAATATTTTTCAAGAATATATAGCGAACGCTTTTTACTTGTACTAGTTACTAACCATTCGTAACTGTCAATTTATTATATAAAATACCTCCACAGTACAAGAGATAATATTATAGGTTCTTAATTTAATCATAAGGATTTTTTTTTTAAGTAGTACATAGGACAAATTTTAATCTTTGACTTTTTTTTCTAAGTTACTGAAAATCCATGACAAAAAAAAAACACTGTGATTAAGGAAAAATTTAAAATTACTCGAAATTCCCACTCGTATGTAACAACACCTATCAAAGGAACAAGAGAGAGAAATCTGCGACGGCCAATACCTTCTCACACTACATGCATAATAGCGGCATCACTCAAATATCTTCCCTCTCAGTGGGTTCTTTCTTGGCTCACTGAACACTACACTACCTCCATGGTATAGACACCACAGCAACGGTCAATGACCTTAAGAAAATGTTACATTACATGTTAGTATTTTTAACACAGATCTTATTGTTCGCAAATTAATTTCTTCACGCATTCAGCTATTCTTCCAAATATATCTGAGTATACGTAAAGATTGTTTTATAACGACGAAGAAAGTGTTAATGCAGGTTAGAGGATGAAATAAGAATTCACCTCCCAATTCCTTCCTAAGAAGATTAGAGTTTTTTATAAGAGCCCTTCATAAATTTATAAAAATGTCGGAATAAAAAATATTAAACAAATTTTGCAGGACTACTTGATATTCTTTCCGAAACACTGTGAAAATAATACCCTTACTTGTCCTTGACTTGTACCTCATCTGGTCATTCCGAACCATGACTCCGTATCTAAGGCACCGGTAATTTAGTTAAACTAACAAGTCTCCCACACCTTATGGTTGGCAATACAGCATTTAAGACAATTCTGAAGCACAGAAAATCATGAACTCTGAAACTACCAGCGCTAAATCGTCTTTTACTATTTGAAGTAAAGATAATATATGATTCTTTAATACTGAAATCCTAAGGATCATCGGTTAGGTCCATCCGTTGGACCAATACGTATTGCTTAATCGAGCAATAGAAAGCTAATTAAATGCGGGTGAAAAGTACTATATTTATCTACCATAATATCATTAACATACTCTAATACATAAGGTTTATCATATTAAACATTTTGTATTCTTTCAAATTATAATTCTTTTGAAAAATGAGTGGCAAATATTAAAAGTGGCTAATATAAACAATATATTCTTGTATCATTTTCCATAAAAATTAAAACTGTAAAAGTTCACGTTAATTTCAATTGGCAGAAAAATAGCAGATGAGATAAGTTGTGGTTTTTTGTTCAAAGTAGGATTAAGCCCAGTCATCCTCGTTCACTTAGCATTAACTGTAATTTTCTTATTGTAGACGCTTCCAAGATATTTTTATTATATTTCAGTAACTTAGAACAGGATCATTATATCCTTATAACGCAGTACGACAAACTAAAGCCTTGGTTAAAATATCATCTTTAAAAAAATATATGTTTGACTCTTACAATAAAAAAAGACATTTATAACCAATACTGAACTGCGATATTTTCTATTTGAATTATTATTACAGTTATTATTAACTAACTTATTAGCCTACAATTATTAAAAATTGTGGATAACAAGATTTTTGATCATTATTAATAACGAGAAATACAGTTTTCAGGTTTGGTATCTATTTTCTTCTTCAGGTGAAAAAGTTGTTATACTTAAAGAAAGAAATAGTCTGTAATAATCTAAGTAAAGTATTCCAATCTTGTAAAATATAATGGCATATGTCCGAAATCCTGTCATCATTTAAAAAATTATATTTCAATAATAAATTCTAAACAAAACAGTACTAAAATTATTAATACATTTGATTTATTGTAATTTTTCATGTTATTAGTTACGTAGGCAATTGATTAGTAATTATTTATTAATGAGTAAAATCATCAGCAGAACGCTATTCTTAGCTTCCTAATTTTCTGAGGTTGCTTAATGCTAATGGTTGACTACCGAATTCCAACAGTACTCATATTGGGATTTCTTCCATCTTTGTGTGCATTGCTATCAATGATGGCGTTTCTCCTGATATGTTGGGTTATAGCTCTAACTTCACCTAATCCTTTATAAGCCTACCTTATAATATACCTTATAAGCCTAATTATGCTAGATAGTATGAGGCTCGAGTCCGGCGGGACTGTGACAGTTGCCGTCTCGAGGTCTCCTTTTCCTTCTTTCCTACAGGATATAACGGAAAGTTTTCAAACTTGCAGGTGTCCTGTGAGTATTGTATTGGTCTCTGTAATATTATGACTTACCAGTTTTCTATAATGCGTACTCGGACTTCGGGGCGAGTGAAAAATCTCTATCCCTCGTAGGGTCATATACGTAGCTCCAATTATAATGATTGGTTTGCTTATAAATAAATAGAGCTATGGTAATTCCTCAAGGTTCATTTAGGGTCTACCTTTTTCAAGAGACCAAAACAAAACTGAAAAATGGAAACTGAAGTTTAAGACACTGTAATAATGTATATAAATAGAAATTTGAACATAATTAGTAACAAAACCTTTATATTGTGTTTAAATACAGCTTTCAAATAAAACCTTTACAAATATATTTGGTTTACTAGTAAAGACCCGTATTGTAATCATAGTCAGTAATACAACCGTTGATCTAACTAAAAGATTTCTATGAATACACTTAAAATTAAAATAGCCCTTTAGTAAACTAAAATCTGCTCTCAGAAATTGTAACCTTAAGTAGACCTTTTGCGTTCTCTAAAATACTAAAAATAAAAGCTACTAATATTTATAAATGACCCATGTTAAAAATCCATTTAATTACTATACGATGCGCAATACTATGTAATTAAGCTGCATTTACATGTAGTCATAGATAAAGGAAAATTATTATTATTATGGAATCGACCGGAACTTAGGAAGTAAATATAATAGAAGCCTACAGATCCTCTTCAGATAAGTAAATATTAATAGAGCTTATACCCCAAATTTGTACGGTGCGCTATTCTTTGTCTCAATAGGACTGCATGCAGAAATGTGATTCGAAGCTTGATCAAATATTCTTCCCGGATTTGGCCGCTGGGACGTAGTAAATATTTACTTGTATGTTCATGTATATATTTAAATATATATATATATATATATATATATATATATATATATATATTATATATATATATATATATATAATTTTTAGTAAATTACTGTACAAAGTGTTTTTAAAACATTGGCACTATATTTCGGTGAAAACCGTCTTCAGGTGCAAAAAATTGTATAAGATATAAAAATGTAAAAGAAAACAGTACAAACGAAAGTAAATAAACAGTGAATAAATAATAATAATAAATACAGATGACATGAACTAAACAATTGTTCCATATGTTGATTTCAAATTTAGACGTTTTTGGCTAAGTTATCTGATGTTGAGTCCATGTGGAATTTTGCACTTTAAAACCAATTGGTGTGCTTGTTCCAATGTTCTCAGGTAAATTGGGTTTGAATTTGTATGTACTTGCCGAATAGGTATGACTGAATATGTATTTTCAAAAGTTTCATTGTGATTTATACCATGAGTCACGACAGTTTTCTTTAAATCTTGGTGTTTATAATCAAATCGGTGTCCTGTCATTCTTGTCCTCAAGGTATATATATATATATAATACACACTCACACACACACACACACACACACACACACACACACACACACACATATATATATATATATGTGTATTCTCAAACAATCCTATTTAAAACTCATGTGGCTTTTTAATTAATGTTCATATATTCGAAAGAGAGTCCTTTCATTTAAATATCTTAAATGGCAAATTGTTGTATATACATCTAAAAGGTAATAGTATATATATTATAAGATTATATTATATTTAAAATTAATTATTCTGTGTTCCATGAATAATTCCCATTTATTGTGTTTTATGAAGTACTAACAGAAACAAGTTAGGGTCAAAAGAGGAAACCAGTCTGTGTTTTACGAAATCTATCTATAAAAATTGTGATAGAAAATTGTAAAAAACTCCAAGCGTTGATATTAATTATGTTGGTATCTGTTGTAAAATAACCTTAGATTTAATGTCACACTGTTAGATCAAATCAACAATAATAGTGTTGCTAAAAGAGATAACTAGTGATTTTGGATCAATTCTCAGTTATTCTGTTACTATTTTGAAAGTTACACAAATAAGTTTCTTCCAGTTTTATTATTAAATACATTGCTTACAATTCATATTGTTATTAACTTAATTTAGTTGATCAATTTCAGAGTTAAAAGTATCAGGGAAAAAAAAGATCCGCAGTATTATTAGTAAAAACATAGAGTCACAAAATATTTTGTATTTAAGTTTCTCAAATAGTCTAGAAAAGATTACTTGAATATTGCAACAGGTATGCTACAGGTAAATTGCTCAGATAAAGTGCTGTAGTAGCCTTTACTACTAAGGCGCAGTATTTGTGCCCTTTCCATTTTCTAGATGCACTCAATACATCGTATTTTAAAGAGTGTAATAAAATAAAGCTTATTGAATTTTTATTTAATTATTTAATAAGAATGTAATTAAATTGTTGAAGAAAAAGAGATTTTTTTGGCACACTACATTTACTCTAATAAAGCTCAAAATAAACTATTACGCTTTAATTTCTTAATTTAAATCCTATGGTGAATTAGATGATTTACTTTTATATTTTAACTATGTTTGTGCTTAATTTTGTGTAATGTTTCCTTTGGAAGTGTTTTTTTATTATTGCATTCTCTTTTTTTAACCCCTAAACTTTTCGAAGATAATTAGGGCAGATTTCTGCATTTTTTATTCATCTACTCAATCTAAAACTCATAGTATGTCTAACACAAAACAGTCCTATTTTTAAACTATACTTAACGTTGTAATAAAATTGAAAATGTTCATAAATATAGGATACGTAGTATATTTTTGTCTCAATAAGCGTTTAAGGGCAAACTCATTAACCTAACATGGTATAATTATTTTGAAAAATTGAACTGGTGTCATAAATTAAAAAGCACTAAATACGTTTCAAGGAAATCTGAGTAATATTTTAATTTAATTTGCTTACATGTAATACTTCTTACAAAACACTGCATGAAAGAATCACATATTGAAATATAGTCTCAATTACAATCATTGATTTCTCATTCATTTCACATACATTTATACAGTATTTAAAAACATCCCCTTTCAAGAATGAGGTACTTAAAAGTTAAAATCATACCCTAATGTTGAATTGTTAAATAATCCTACGAGCGAATGTCGTAATAATGTCAACGTTCTTAAAAAACAGAAATGATAACACTTTTCAGTCGGATGGTCACTAGGTTTATGGGGATCAAGGGGTTCATGTGATGCGAGATAACATACAGCCGTAGTTGTTGTACTCGCCACTTTGTGAGAGCTCAGATAAGACGAAATTTAAAACTATTGCTGGTAGTTATGGCTTCATCAGGGAATATGTTGTAGAGTTTTGCTTGTCTAAGAAAGGAAAAAAAACAGGAATGGATCCAAAAGAACATATTTTTTGTTTCATATTCTCTTGCTAATGTTTTCTAGATATATATGTGTGTGGCCCCTAGCGTGAAAATTATTTTTGTAACAATAAGAGATAAGAATAATACCAATTCCTATTCTTTATTAAGTTTTTTTCGGAATTAATTAATTAATTATATATATGTGTGTGTGTGTGTGTGTGTGTGCGTCTCTCTCTCTCTCTCTCTCTCTCTCTCTCTCTCTCCTCTCTCCCCCGCTCTCGCAATCTCTCGCACAAAATAACAAATAAAAACAATATGCTACTAAGGGCTGAAGTTGGAACACAACTGCATAATAAACCAGTGAATCGGCAATACTAGCATAAATGGAAAATTGTTGAAAAATTGTAAAGATGATAAAAAATTTGTAGAGAAAAATATCAAAACAAGACATTCTGTGTTAAAATTGTGAGTGGTTGAAAAATGTGATATAAAAGACATATATATCTTGTGGAAAAACTGTTAGATGAGTGGTAAAAATGCACATACTTTATATACTAAAAAAATTCCTAAACGGACTGGTGAGATTGTAAAATACATGTACCAAAAATGGAATAATACATACAGCAATACTGGAGTGCACGATAGTCAGACCAATTATCAGCGAAAAGTGGATTTACAATGAATAACAGCTTTCAGTTGATTAAGACTGACATGAAGTTAGTACCATGGTACACAGTATTGTAATGGCGTTGTTTACACTTCCATGTACTGCTATGAAAAGTATACTTAGTCCGTGTATGAGAAAGGTGCATAGAAACATTCCAAAACTGTTATTTTTTAAAGAATAAACGTCTAACATAGTATTAAATGAAAAACACTAATCGGAAATATATAGTATATTTCTTCAGGGATTTGATTATTTATTGCATAAAATTATTAAAATATTAATTAATAATAAACACACACGCACTCTCTCTCTCTCTCTCTCTCTCTCTCTCTCTCTCTCTCTCTCTCTCTCTCTGTGTGTGTGTGTGTGTGTGTGTGTGTGTGTGTGTGAGCGCGCGCGCGAGTCTAGTACTAAATAAGTATGTATATTAGCCAAATCTGTATACATGTGTATGTATTAATATTATACTATACCACGCCAATCAATCTTGTGTTCGAAGTTAAATTTCAATATTTTTATTACATTCTACATGAAATCATTGATTTGATAGTCTTCTCTTCACTTCTACTACTGTTACAATTAAAAAAAAACGAAGGATAAAAGTAAATGTTTAGAATTAAACTTAAAACTTCTAAAAGGGTACTAATTACTAATTTTATTAAAACAATAGCATTTACATAAATTCCACATTGTGTTAAGTAAAAGACATTTGTAACATAGCATAGTCAAATCGATTTGTTTGCTTGGTTTACAGTTTCATTAATGAGATTTCCCAAAAAACAATCCTCAATTTAACTCACTAACAGCTCATCAATATTCATAATTCAACCCCCATCGTAGTGGGAACTACATACATCATAACAGGAGGGGACCTGAATATCTGGTATTACAACCGATAAAAGTATCAGTGAAGAGTTATGTCTTTGTTGTCTTCATGTAAAATATAGTATAAAATCATAATTACATTAAATGTATTTAACCTATTTTGGTGATTATTCAAGAATATCATTTTTTATTTAGCGAATATCCACATGCGGGCATACAAATAATTGGAAAACATTTAATGCAGAAGATTGAATAGTGTCTGAAATACAGCCTTTACTGTAGAGGAAAGTTGCAATACATAAAAAATATTGTACGTTTAATGAGATAACCGTAACATCAAAAACACAAGCAACATGTTATTATTAAAAGCGGAATAATATACTCCAACCTAAAGTCCAGGTTGCATCCACAAACCGGACTAACCCACTAACTATAGTCTACAGATAATGATAATATGTCAATTATTAAACTGACGAATGGTTGTTCTCATATTAATACAAATTTATGTATTGTTGTATAGTAATACCATTTTAACTCTGCCATCATGGTTAAACACAAGACGCCGAGATGCACCATCAACAAACTTACAATGTAAAATAATCTTGAAAATTACTAAACAGCTCTTGGATTCATTAGCACACTTGATTGCTCAGCATTACTTACAGGCAATATTTAACGCCTTTTAGGGCTCTTTAAGTTTTAAATCACAACAGGTTTCAGTTTGCGATAACCAGTTCAATTAGAAAAAATCAATACTGTTAATCGATATTTGTTCTTTTTAAAAACAAGAACATATTTTTCATCCCCAATAGCAAAGTTTGAATTTGCTAAGCAATGTACCAAATAACAATCTCGTATACACTGTAGATTTGACAGCAGTTTATTCGTTTTGGGAACTAATAGACTTGAATTTGACTTTGAAATGTTCACCACGTTCGACATCGGCAGATTTTAGCTCGCCACAAATATTCAATTTCCTGATGCCATGTCGAGTCTTAAAGTTCCAAAGCCAGCCTTCAGAGAATTTGATATTAGCATCAAATGATTAAGTTCCGTTGAAATTACTTAGTCTTTTAAGCAACCATAGGGTCAATTATTGGTTTACCCCCTGCTCGTCTTACTGATAACTAAAACGTGCAAAATCGAATCAAGATAGTCTAATTTAGTTTTTATATTTTCCGATTCATTTGAAATGTTTTTCAACTTTTCTTTGTTTTTTAATGGCGTAAATTAAACCTATAAAATATTCTGCCACAATAATGTGCCTATTTACGCCATTTTAACCTTCTAAACTATTTCCAGCTTTTTAGTTAAAGTAAAATACGTGTTTTCTTAAAAGACACATTAAATTTAGGACTCGTGTCACTAGTTAATCATAATCTAATCTTTATAGTGCGCTATAACTGTACTGCAAAACTAAATTAAACCGTCTTCACTTTACACTAAAACTAAATAATAGACTGAGAGTACGACAACTAAGTGCATACGTATAACAAGATGACACAAGGAAAATTGGTTACACAGCCTGACACCTGACGGCCAAGTCACGTGACTCGATACCAACCGAAGTGGACCAAATATGTCGTCTAGCCTTACAAGCAACAATCATTCTTCGTCACTTCGTCTTTCTTTAAAAGTCTGCTTTAATTTGTTTTGCTATACGTAGTAAATACTGTCAGGAATTACTGTTTCCTTTTACATTATCTATACATTAACTTCTATACACTAACTTAACAGGCAATAAGATAACATATGCAATAAGATATCTACTTATCCTATTATTTAATTATTGCAAGTTCATTAGTACAAATTTTAATACAGGTAAGAACAAACATCTTTGATAGAGAAGGGGGAAGACTGCAATATTTAACAAACTTTAAATTCGATTGCAATGCTTTAAATGTATTTTTATTGACTAACCAAGACCTTTAAAATGATAAATTACAAGACTATACGTGCTATATCAAAATTGTTAGTTACCTCCAACCCTCTGTTCCCTGAGAGTCAAAAATTCGAAAGTTATTATTATTAGTATAGATCTTTGTTGCTAGTAAGATTGCCGCCAGCAGATTTCATATGTTATCTAAAATTACATCAAATTTAAGAGGGGATGCAACATAATTTTCAATTACCCTGTATATCAGACAATATTACGTCTGCCTGCAGGTGAGGTGACTCACACTACTGCATTCTCCATCATCTCCAATTAAAATAGTAAACATTACTCCGTATTAATTTAAATCATTACACAGTTTATCTTTCTTCGTTTAAAATTTATTTTTATTGTACAGTCTCCATAATCTGTTATATGATGTTATATGATGTTATATGATAACTATTTGATGATGATTAAGTGTCACACAAGAATAAAAAAAGTGAATCAAATTCAATTCTTAGACTTATAAAATGTGCTGCAGTAGTAAAAATATATTAAATCTGATGTTATATAAAACATTTCATTACACTCCTGATGGCTTAACAAGGCGCTGATATTGTAAGCGATCTAAATAATTCTTAATATACAATTAACAAAGTATAAGAAACTGGTGTTTTAAAAGCTGGTGAATACAAAACGCACATCAAAATACTTCTTTCAAACGAGATAAGGTAGTACATAAGATAAGGATACTGATATTGCTAATATCACACGTGCCGGGACTACTAATTATCAATGGAATGGTGCCACCTGTAATTTGTGTAACCGACAGTGCTTTATGCCAAAAAGATTAGAAGACGCTTCCTATATTTTACATTTTGTCTCAAATATAATCTGTTCAATATCATGTGTCTGCTGATACTAGTAGTTTTTGTCCTTACATTGTCTTACTGTATACTTTATATTTAGAAAACCTTTTTGTCCTATTATTATGTGTTTTAAACACCCTTCTAAAGTTATATTTCTGCTTGCGCTCCTAATCTTTTTTTATAATTCTAGCACACAAGGTATAGGCATAATCAAAAATTTCCTTTTTGAACCATTTACTGACTCAACACATTTTCCATTATTGCTTTTATAATTATATATCACAGTCTGAAAGTATCCACTCTGTATTAGATGCGATTTAACTTGTTTTAGTCCATAATTGTCTAAGTACAACCTCTTTACTCTGTCAAATAAGTAAACAACTCCTTCTTAAGAAGACAATTTCTTAAGTTTAAATACTTGCCTTAAGTGAATAGTACTGGAAGTTCCGTAATTAAAGGGGGTCAGAATTTCCAAGTTTAATTCTTAGTATGTCTTAAAAGTGAAATTACCGTATTAGTGTGTTCCGAATGTTGCTTTCAGTTATTTATGGACGTTTAATGACTCCACGTTAGTCATAGGCAATTACTTATAATACTAAAACGCTAACCGAGCCTTTGATCGTCTACGATCTCTGGGTTTACATCGTATGTTGGTAGGATTGGTTGTCATGGCAACTATGACCACTTTCTAGGTTAATCGCTTATTTCCACGCTTCTTGGGTAAATAGACGATAAATAGAGCAACTTAATATCTAGAATGTGTGTTTTAAGAGAATATGTTTATTACAACTTGTTTGCCGGTCATGTATTTATGAATATTGGTAATGAAACATTATAATTTATTGATTATGCCTAGTCGATATAAACTATGTTTACTACTTATGTTTCTTCGTAAGTTACCAGTGCTCAGTTACAAATAAATATAATTCAGTTGAGAATATGTGATTATTTTAAATCAAATCATTTATCGTCACAATTTAGTAATACGGTTTTATTATGTGCAAGTAACAATACAATTAAGAACATCATACAGCAAGTAATTATTTAGGAGCTTTTACAATAACATATTAATCTTGACAGATATGTCATACAATGATGGGACCAGCCTAGTTAAGACTGTTGTAAATCCTTAAGATCAGATGACGCCTTAAACGCGGTTTAAAAATATTAATATTAGAACATTTTTTAATATCTTCGGGCTCGTATATTTAAATATTATTGGACCGTATGAGTATATTGACTATTGAAACAAACATGATATCAATTATCCTATAGTGAGCTTGGTATGTTTCAGATATTGTAATTAAATTTAAAAATAGGAAAAAAAAATTTCAATGATGAAAGAAAAATATTAGAGTTAAGGCATAGTTAGGCAAATATCATAGTGAGGGCAACGTTAACACGCCATCTTAACTCACTCTGAGAGCCTTCCTCTGTAAAATATAGAATATTAAAGTATAAAGCAAAGAAAATATTGTAGAGTTCAATTTTTTGTACATTACGAGAACTTACCACCCCAGATGCCTATATAGGAATATACCTAAAAATCTAATAGGGACAGTTTCAGTGGCTTTTGATCCCAAAAATAAAGGAGGTGTACTCGATTTCATGAAGATTGAGGCAAACAATGTTTTAATGAGTTACAAAATAATCTATTTATCTGAAACCTATGACGGAATCAAAGAACCTGGAAGAAACGAAATATTTTATTGAGACTTATTGGATTATACTTAGCATAGAAAGGTGATGGAAAAAGTATATTCTCCATAATAGATTTCAGAAAAACTAATAAACAATTTATGAAAATGAGGTATAAGACGGGGCCCAGTATTAAGCCTTGAGCAGCTCCCATTTTTACAATGGAAAATCGGACCGATAATCATTGTTCTAATAACTTAGTTGCACTCATTGAACACGTTCCACGAGAAACGATATAAACCTGAACACCACGAACACCAAAAAATAAAAGTTTACTCAAGGGCATTTCACAACATCCTTCTTTAAGAATCTCATTGACCAAAGGAACTAAAATAAGTCCTGGAACAAGCCGAGTAGAGACAGAATGTCGCGCGGGAAGCTGCAGCACTGAGATGTATGTTACGTAGTCGTTTCAAGGAAACGACAGTGTTAATGGTGACTGTGAAATGAGTTCCCAACAATTACAGCATAAAATTTCATCAATCGAATGTAAATATTGTATTTTATGATAGTGACATTAACTTAATACTTTTATTGACGATAACGCTACAATTATTAACAATAAATATTATTTTTCATACTTTTAATAACTTATGTCCACAATCCAGGCATCCTATATATATAATTATATATATACTATTATACTAGTATATATAATTTGGCACTAGTTTTATGATATTGGAGTCGTAAAAATATTCAACTCATTTATGGTAAAGCTGTAGGTAGTACGTTTTAAACTATAAAAATATAATTCTTTTCATTTCTTCGTTTTTTTAATATTTATATTTATTTCATACAGTTAAATACATAGTCAATTTAAAATTTAATATTATTACTATCAATTCTAAAGTTATGGTACTTAATGATTAAAAATTGTTATCATTATGATTAATTGTACAGATTAGTTGCATCCAAGACTGTAACGTGTAAAACATACAAAAACACTATCCATTCATCTGTTTCCCCTTTTTATGAAGACCAGCTATTTTCACAATATTGTTATGTTTGTACAAACCTCTGCAGTTTATATTTCTAGAGTTCATGGAGATTAGTGCTGTGATCTCTGTTCTGCTCAATGTGTAATAATTTTATTTAAAGTAAATAACAGGGAAAATTCGTTAAAACTTTGTATATTTGTTATATTTTTATCATTTGCTCACATCAGGAGATGCATTTAGTATTTTTAGATCCCATGAAAGGCTCAGATACGAATGCTGTTCCCAAAAAACTTAAGAAGCCGATACCTAGTTAATTACAGCACTTGTATAAACCAACTCATGTTTATACCTATCAATACGAAGAGAGCACAATTAGTGTTGATGAAAGATTGCTGGATTATTTCACTGGTCAGAACTAAAATGGCTGGCCCCTAGGAAGGAAAGGGGCAAACAATTTTTTAACTTAGCTCGACATTTTCACCTTTTGATCTTTAGGCAGGCTAGACGGACTATATTATGTGGAATTAAAACGTTAGTCACAAGCAAAGCAACACCAGAATAGGTCACTCGTGGTGTTAATGGGTATTTTAACGCCGTGAAACGAATAAGCTGCGCTATTCAGTATTTTCTATTTAACGTTCACGTGTGAAATTTATAAAGCCATTATTGTCCATGTTTTATATTACCAGGCTATCGTCAGGTAGTTTGAAATCGACATTCAGTGATTGTAAATTGCCGGGCCGAAATGGCTGCAGAATAACCAAATATCACAATAAAGAATATTGATATCCTCATTCTTCATTTTTATCGTTCCAAAGGAGAGGCACGAAAAAAGATAAAACAAAAACATATTTTACACATCAAATGTTTATTTATTCAATGCTTAATCGAGAGAATAAATCTGTTTAACAGTTCGAAAAGTATATGTATTTATTACAAAAATTAAGATGAAATGTATCTATTTTTTTGTCTTTTGCGTCTCTTTTTCTTGGTTATTCGTGCATTACGCTCATTTCAATACGATAAATATATACCGTTAGCATGGTATTAAATATCAATCGGTATCATTCGAAATCATATGAAAATCCAACCGAAAATCAATTGCACAGCTTTAAGTATTGATCACAAGCTAGTTGTAATGACTTCCTGTTCTCTAACTCCGCCTTGTAAAGTAATACCTTTATTAACTCTAACATTAAGTATAATAAAAGGAAACTAAAACCAATAGGGGTGTGCTTAACCAAATATTACCATAGATTTAAATCATAAAACTCCTCACTTTTACCACGAATTAAAAAAAACTGTTCTTATTTTATTTAGTTATATTATAATTTTTTACTTTAATCTGTTTATCAGCAGAAATATTCTAATGGAAAAATAAGTACCCTTTTACGATAATTTTTCTATAAAATTGTAAACAAGAGTTTTCTTGTCACAAAAAAGAATTCTTTTGTGAAAGTCACGTACATTTGCAATCATTATCCTAAACCCACGCTAGAGTGCTAAAACACAAATAAACTATGCAAAACTCCCAATATAAGGAGACAAACTGATTCAAAGCAGAGGATTGAAAGGGAATATTGCTTATCCACGTTACAGGTTATTATATGTCTTGTCGTAAATTAACTAACGAGAGTATAATTACTGTATAAATGATATAGCAACACTAATTGCATTAGTGTGTTCAGCAGTGTTTCATCGTTATTCCTAACTAGGTCATAATGTAAAGCAATCCTGGGGTACTTTTCACTTAATGGTAATATAGTTCCAAACACTTTTTTTATTTTCGGGAAAGAATTAATAAAAGACCTATGAATACATTTAAAATTTAAGTTGAAATAGGGGACGTTTGGCCTACAAAGTGGTACAAAGAAGTCCTAATTTTTAACAGAATCACGATATTAGTCTAGATTTGATGATTATGTCAGATGTGTGGAGACGAGTTTATGCTTATCAAGAATGAGCTGACAGCAGACAACAGCTTATTTTCCTGTGTAGTGAGCCGAGTGAAACTGATATTTTACAGCACTACTTCTCATATCTATTGACTTTACGTAAGACTGATAACACCCGTAGTCACGTCGGTGCTGAGGGGTCAGGATTGATTATCATTAAAAGAGCTAAAATTTCGTTTAAAACAAATAAGTTTATGTTGCTTTATACGTAGGGTATATTACTTACACTTGGAGAGTCTGTACATACAATAGGTAAGCAGATTATTTATTTTCAAACTAAGCTTCAGTGTGGTTGATAGAAAGAGTAATTTTTTAGTATTACTTTAATTCTATAAACTAAATAAAAACCGTTTTAGCAATCAGTAATCTACACACTCTTTCAATGTTGATGATTTTTAAGAGGAGACGTATAGTCCATCCTCATCAAGTGATCTCCTTGTCCTTTAGTGATATCTTAGGCATATCTCTAAAGACCTGGTTATACCCCTTATTTTCTGGAAGACATCCGATGGGTCCCCGGAAATGAAGTCTTTTTTGTGGGCGGTATCTAGGGGATTTTCAGTGAATTGGCTTATCATCCTTTGGTGTCTTTCCACGATTTTCTAGTAAACTTTATCCACCCCAAAATTCCTATATTCTTTCGTGATCGTTTAAAGATATCAGGTGAAGTGACTCGCCCTATTTCCTTTAAAAAAAGTTAAATATAAAGGACGTCTAAACTAAGCTACATTATGGATAATCCAACGGGGATAAGAACGGCTTAATACCTCTCTTTTAGCGTATACCTAGTGTCATGAAACAGAGCATTCAGTCTATGCGCCTTAGACGTCTTCTACAGCTGTGCAAAGATAGTTTTTGTTTAAAAGGAGTCCTCAGCAGTTACCCATCCATGGAGAAGCCACGCTCGACGTTCTTTAACTCGGTTTCTCTAACCACTGTTCCCACTAGACTGTGCTATTTGATTTGGAATGCTTTAATAGTATCCTAGAGATATTTCACTGAATATACTACTAGCTACGCACCAAAACACTCTCTGTGTACTCTGAAGGTACGCTATGTGTATCCAGTGAAGTGGCTCTCCACCTCACTCGAGCTTTGTGTGTTGGTATCGTAGTAGTTTCCATACAAGTGACTATCAACTTACACGCTCTTCTCTTTTTAGTGTTAAGGGAGAGGTATCCACATTCGATCTATATCCATGTCTATGTCTATGAATATACAATCCTCTTTGGTGTTTACAGTGGACTGGCCATCCAAATCTAACATGTTACGGTCTTTGGTGGTTCACAGTTGGTTTCTATGACATTGTGCAAATATTGTCCGTCAAAGAATTTTAATAATTTATTTATATTGTTTGTTTTAATGTATTATAACATTTTATTATTTAATGCAACTTAATATTAAATTATATATATTATCTTACAAGATTAAAGTATTGCGTGTATTAATTTTGATTTTGAATATGTAAAACTCAACCTACTTATTTTAATACTGTATTTGATGCAGTAATTCAGTTTAAATCACACATACATGGTGCTTATTAAATGAACATAGCGTTATTTCAGAGGTAATTATATTTAAAAGTATGTACATCTCTTCTTCATTAGCTTACTGTATCCGGAAATTTCAGTAGAAGCTTTAAAACTGTCACAACTTCTCGACACTCACACCACACATTTATGTTACTTACCCGGAAATCTCGTAGCTGGCATTTGGAGTGCTCGCTCAATAGACTTTTGCTTTTTCCAACGTAATTACTTCCTTTTATTTCAGCACACAAGAATTCTTTGCTTCTGAGTTACAACGGGAAGTTGATGCTTAATATTAACCTCCCTATATTCTCTTTTGAAGTTAATGTATATTTGTAATGTAGTCAAGTTAAAAAACTTAAGAGGAAATGATTCATTCCACATTTACATAA
This sequence comes from Homalodisca vitripennis, assembly GCF_021130785.1. Lineage (NCBI taxonomy): Eukaryota > Metazoa > Arthropoda > Insecta > Hemiptera > Cicadellidae > Homalodisca > Homalodisca vitripennis. The sequence goes on along the minus strand of NC_060211.1, from coordinate 145,692,906 downwards.
ATTTTAGTACTATAATACTAGATAAATTTATTGCTTTAATACAAGCTAAATGTGCAAGAAACATTCATCGTGAGTACATGTGTAAGATGTGTTTACAGGTTACCAGTGAATGTTGTGTGCTGAAGGACTACTGCCAGTAAGAGCAAACAGACAAGAAGCAACAGCTAGTTTTCCAGTGTAGTGAGCCGCGATGTTACTAGGCTATTACGTTACCGCACAGTTTGTTTCTGTTTAGTCGACCTTCTCCTTGAGTACTTGTGTAAGATGTATTTACAGGTTACCAGTGAATGTTGTGTGCTGAAGGACTTCTTCCAGTAAGAGCAAACAGACAAGAAGCAACAGCTAGTTTTCCAGTGTAGTGAGCCGCGATGTTACTAGGCTATTACGTTACCGCACAGTTTGTTTCTGTTTAGTCGACCTTCTCCTTGAGTACTTGTGTAAGATGTGTTTACAGGTTACCAGTGAATGTTGTGTGCTGAAGGACTACTGCCAGTAAGAGCAAACAGACAAGAAGCAACAGGTAGTTTTCCAGTGTAGTGATCCGCACTGTTACTAAGCTGTTACGTTACCGCACAGTTTGTTTCTGTTTAAAACGGCCTTCATACTAACATACTTCCAACAGCCATTGGGCAGTTTCCTGTACAATTAACACACGACAACGTGTCAAGATTGTTAGTAATATTAAATTATTTATGAATCTACTAGTTTAAAACATTATCACTTTAAAATTAATCGTTTGATGTCATTTGTTTGAAGTTTAAGCCGTTAAGGGTGTTTTATGGATGGATATTAATTTTAAATAATCATAACTAATTCTCTTCCTCTTATAACTTTATATAATGCAGTGTTTACCTAAAATTCATTTAATGATGTAAATGTATTTATTGTGCGATTGTGTAGTTGCCGTTATGGTAATTTATTATGTAGACCTATGTAAAAATATTCGCATATTTTAGTAGCATATTTTGTAATTGTAGAGAGATCCGCAACGATATCCCTTTACATAACATTTTTATTAGTTTAACTGGACTTAATTGTAGAGTTTAAAGCTAAATAATTATATGCGTTAGAGAAGATAGACAGGATAATACTTTATCAAATCAGTTTAAATTTAGTTCAGTAATAAACTTAAAATTAAAATCGGCATTGAATAGAGAGTCTATTTCCAGGCACAATAGTATCTATGCCCAGTTATGAAAATTTATGTTTAATACCAAATTTCTTTTACAACCACTTTCCTTTCCTCAAGAAAAAGTTTGCTTGTTTGAAATAAAATTCAAATTAAAGTTAACTTCTTGTTTCACAACTTAAATCGAACTAAAAATGTAACTTTCCTATCAAATTAAAATTAAAATGTTTCTATTTAAAAAAAAAAACATTTATTTAAAAAAAAATGTACTTTTCTTTATTATAAGCGAATATAAAGAATACTAAACTAAAACTTGCTGAAAAATTACTCGTACTACGTGTGTCAAAATATGTTACTGTTGGAACAGATCCAAAGTTCCCACTCTAATTTAATTATGTTTCACGCACAAATATTTAATGCCTCTTTAATAAATACTCAAACTAAAATACTGTATTCTACACATTAGTAGATTATTACATCAGCATAAAAGGAACTTTCGAGGTATATAATTAACCTGACATTTTTAAATGTAGATAACATGGCTAATATGGAAATAAGTAAGACATTAGATTATAGATATTTTACACAAATTATGTGTCTTTCCCTGTATAAATATATTTATGTATTCAATAATGATTACTATTAATGCTCTAAATTATTGGAAACAAAATTTATGATTAATGTTACTTTCAAAATAAGATGTATAGTAATAGTATGTAGAAATTTATTTTTGTTAACATAATAAAAACTAATTCATCGATATTATATTGGTTACTGCCATGTTTATTTTTTAATAAACAATAAAAAAACTCATAGACACAATTCGTAATCTCTATTTTTTAAAGTTATCGGGTAGCCAAAATCTTCAGTCCTGTCTCATAAATCACTTTAAACCGATATCGACTTTTTTATGTTAGAATGAATCCGTGCAGTGATGGTTATCGATACGGAATGTAACAGGAGCTCAGAGCTCCGGAGCGGCTTACTCAGTAGATATTTATGGGCCGAGGAGGAAATAGGATGTCACTATATTGCCATATCCGATTGTGAGTTTTCTATAAATGAGATTGAAATTAGGTTTTTAATTAAAATTACGCCCATAGTTAAGAATAATTATAATGATAATATCAGTAAAACTTTTGCATTCCATCATCTTAAAGGTTGAATTAGAGTACTGTTTTAAAATGAAATTAGGTTTGAAACTGTATTAAAAGGTTAAAAGGTTCAACTTAGGTTCAAATACTCATGAAATTATTTATTGGGTACAGCGATTATCGTAAGGTAATTGAGTCAAGCAAACGTTAAGCGTAGCTATTACTTGGATGGGGAAACAGCAAAGTAATTTTGTGTAAGCATAGCTAAAGTGTGATCTATATAAGATCATGCAGAGTAAAACAATATTTAAAATATTGAACGGTACCAATTTCCTTTCTCCCCTCCATATTGGTTTCTGTCGTGCGACGTTTTTAAGGCTGTTTTAATTTTTTTAAACATATGTTTTAAAAATATTAATTATAGTATTATAAGAAATCATGATTTTTCAATATACCAATCCAAATTATATAAGTTATAGTCGTTTAAAGTAAAGCAAGTACAAGACCATAATTTTTGAACATCCAATAAAATATAACATTAAAACATCATTAAAGAGATTTTATTCAAGTTGATTGTGATTAAATAACACGCTGGTTTAAACTAGAAAAGCGTCCTACACTAATACTTTACACAAATAAATAAACGTAAACAAATACAGAGAATGCAACATACCGCATTGGTTTGAGAAGGGCCACAAGAGACCCTTATTATCCGCATACTCATTGGGTTTAATGCTGCGACACAGAGAAATACACATTTTTAAATGTTTTATATAGTTTAATATGATCCCAAATGAGTCTTCCTCATAATTTTAACTTACTTAAGGATCTTTAATCACAAGCAAATAAAATTTGCACATATACTTATATTGTGGTGTCATAATTAATATGGCTAAGTTTTATTTACGGCCCTCAGAACGCATTTTGAGCACTCGGCAATTGTGTATGCATTTACGGGAACCATGTATCACAGTAACACAACTTTCCCGTTGCAGGAGAGTGATCATTGTAGTTCAATCTATATCTGCAGACACAAAATACGATTTTTGATTTCAACTTACCCTTGGCTGTTATGACATTTCAAATAGGTAACATTAGTTATTTGTATATCCGTAAATAGTTCAATGTATGTCATTAATAATTTTCAGTTCATAACTTATTCTCAAAATTCTTATGAAAAAAGTGTTATTATAAGTATTCAGCTTTTGGGATATTACAAACGAAATCGTACAATTTTCTACGTTAAAAACGCAATCAGCCAAATAAAAATATTTGTTATTCAACGACATATACATACATACAATATATTCATTAAATATTTCTTATTACATAACATGAAAACTGTGTCTCATAATGTTTCGTTTGCACGAAGGGACATGAAGAAGTGCATACGTGAACAAAAGGCAGTACTCATATTATATATATATATATATGCAATATTATTTTGTTACAATATGAAAAGAATTAAACACAGCTACTATTTGTTTTATACCATTTTTATTAAAAATTCAACGGCCTTTCTTTAAATCGTGAAATTTATCATCTGTCCGTCCGTACAAGTGAAAATTCTCGATGATATTAAATTTATAGAGACTTGAAATTTGGTTTATAAGTTCATCTTGGTCCAAAGAATATCGCTATTGATTTTGGGGTCTAAAAGTCGAAGGAAAGTCTATCCATTCTGTCCATTTATCATTTGTATTGTGTCATTATTATCCTCTGTGCGATAATTCTCGATAGAAAGGTCCCATAGAATTGAAACTTAGGTGGTTCATAGAATAATATTCTCATGGTACGTTAAAGAGCTCAATTATTTTGCGGTCAAAAGGTAATGGACATTCCGTCTATCAGTCTGTAGTCTGCCTGTATGAGCGATAAATATTGATATAAAGGTCTTAATATTAAAATTTTTCTACATAGGAACCCTAACGGGAAATCTATTGTTGTTGAGTTAAAAAATGCAATGGCAGTCCGTTTGCTTCTCTTCTCCACTATGTGATAAGTCTCGATAGTGAACTCGAGGAGACTTGAAAATTGCTGTATATTTGCATCTTAATCTTAGAAAGAACTCTAATTTTAGTAACTGAAGGTCAAATTGGTAAAAAAGAATCGAAAATGAGAGCCGATAGCCTCTTGTCCTAAGACGTCTGACTTTGGACTGATTTAGAGATAGTGCACAGATTCAAATACGGTATGTAACAGTCTATCAACACCGTAGACTTTGTACTGTATCGATTCTCCATGTTATTCAGTTTGATAAAATACTCGCGCAGGCTAGTGGTCAATGAGGAGGGACAGAATAAGGTTTGAATAAGGATCTTCCTCTTCTCTATGTAACAACTGTCCACCTGTTTGCCAATGCGATACCTTTCTGCAGGGTTCTTTGATACTCTGTGTATCGATTTATCATTATTAGATTGTTATATCAACTCGTATGATTAAAATAATATAGATGGTCATGTTTTCTGTGATAAGTTCTTTCATTGAACTATTTTTTACTTAAAAGCTGGCTACAGCTAATCATTTTATATACTACAGTGTATAAAAGTAAATATAAAAGGGAAAGGGGTACATACCACGTCTGGTGTTTCACAGGCTTCATAGTAGCAATGTATCTGCTGACTGTAGCGCCTGTAGCATACCCCGCTGAAACTAAGTGTAAAATATTTTGTAACCTTGTGGCTATTAATAAGAATATTGCGGACCTCTTTTACTATTAATTTTCAATCTAAAATTAATTAAGTAAAGGAATAAAACCGTAGCAATAAAACTTAATGGCTGCAGTCTAAATAATGTATTTTATACAGTAAAAAGAAGTATATTTATTCTGGAATTGTACAGAAAAATATTACTGAGTATTCAAACCAAGGCACATATTATCTCTTTACAATTTCTTAAATTTGCTTGTATTATAACATAAATCTAAAACAAACAAAATAAATTAATCACCCCTAAAAAGTGATTGGAGTCCTGCCAGAAAAAATGAAACTAGGACTTGGCACTGTACAGAGGTCAACAGCACAAAACCACGGTCACCCCAGCATAGTGGAAAGAGGGACATTAACAAGAAAACCAATGTGGTACCACGGCCTGTTATCTAAAAGTATGCCGCTCGTGTTTTTACCTTAGCTTTTGTTTCCGTGTATTACTACACGTTGTATGCTTTAAATGCATCACAATATATACTAATTGCCTTCACACCTGACCAAGAGTTTAGGTTTCAATCTTTGAAATGTAGTTTTAGACGTTTTGTAACATAACAAATTCAAATGCTCGAAATCCTCTTATCCTAAAAACGCCTATTGCCAAAAACAAACTTTTGTCATTAGTTTATATTATTTGTTAAAAGAATAACAATCCCTTGATAACATTCGAAAATTTAAATTTAACATTTACACACAAGTTTCAAACAATAATATTATTTAAGAATACATGCGTGAATATAAAATTAAACATTTTAGGTTAAATATTTTAGGTGGGTAAGCATACATTTGTAACCAGTCCTTTTGAGACCAAGAGTACTGTGCCGTAAAAAGTCGGAATTCTATCTGTATTAATATTCATCTGAAGTGAGTAATGTTTACTATGTACCTATATTAATATTAATTCCAAAAATAATATTTTATTCTGTGTTTATGACTGTACTAAATCATCCAAATTTTGTATTATTGCATATCATGTACAAAACTAAATGCAATTATTAATACAGGAATGTTTTAAAACTTAGCAGTAATTTAATTTTAATTTCTATTAGAGAATAATCACTCGCAGTTGAACAAGGTTATCCTTAGGAACGAAATATCTGACCACATTTTATGTCAAATAGTATGTATATCTAGGGTTTTATTATTCACAATTATTACAATAGGGGTTTTTACTAGCGAAACAAAAAATATCTACTAATGACTTTAAAACAAACTACATAAAAATGTTTAAACAATCGAATGTGTGAAACGAAATCTATTTTACTGTTTTATCATTAAAAGAAAGACATGTTATAAACGTACCAAATGATTTTTCCGTGCTACAGTTGAGTTGGTCTGAGTAAAAATGTAGGGCTGACAATGAACCTTGAGTAATACCACAGCCCTACTTATTTAACAGAGATATTAATCAAATCCACTTTCAAAGTTTAATCTACGTAGATGGTACTTATCAGATCAATAAGGTTCGAGTTTATTAAGCAGAAACAGTTGTAAAAAATCCATATAAAATCATAAAAACATTTTTGTTGACAGAATATTTGCTTAATTTATAATGCCGCACATGATTTCAATCACAAACTGTCAATGATTGTTGTTGAGGTGATATGTATGCCAGAAAAACGTAATGATATATGATATAGTTTATGATTTTCTCTTAAAAAAGACGTGAGTATTTGAGCATATTAAAATATAGCATGTTAATTGATATCCAATACAACGTAAAATATTTAGGCATAGCCTTTTTATGATTAGAAGTAATTAATTAAATTGTTATAAGTACGGCGTTAAATTTATCGTCCTCGCTTCCGCTCGTTAATTTGCTTCAAAACCAGGTGAGGACTCTTTAGGCAATTTAACAGCTAGTTAGATATTACATCATATTTAACACCAGGATTGTTGTCAATGACTATGTTGGAAGCTAATTTTCACACATACGTATCAAAAGAAACAAATATAATCTTCCCTTTTAAACCACCAAAAAGATCTAATCATATTAACTTAAATTTGTCTACAGGATTTGAATAGAGTATAGAATGTTGAAACTTGAGTACACGCAAAACAGATATGTTTTTCATAAGTATGAAGATATTTTTAAAATAATGTTATGAAGCTATTAATGAATATTTTGTTTTAATGCAAACAATCAGTAATATATGTATATGCAATCATTAGGCCAAAGAGTATATTAGAGCAAAGTAAATCTATTCTCAGATGAATGACGCCAATCTTTGGGTAGTTGGGATTGTTGATACATTAGGAAGCCTCCGCAGTATTACGTTCTATTAACTTAAAAACAGTTTGTTTTACTAAGGAACCTTTAAGAAAAATATTTATATAACAAAGGATTATACTACACACAATTTTAATATTTTTTTTAAAGGGACCAAAGTTTTTAAACCAAGTTTAATTTACAATATTTCTGTTTGAGATTAATTCCATTGTTGGAAATATTTAGAGAAACTATTTAGTTTTTTTTTGTGAGGAGTATTGGCATGAAAAGTATTATAAAAACTAATTACTAAGTCTGAATATTCATTAAACTTTCTTTGGTAGTATAAATTGAACTGTTTATTATAAGGTTATAGTTTTAAATATTACCAGTCCAAAATTAAAATCAAGTTAAGATTATTATAATATAGTTATAAATGTCCCTGAAAATATATATAGTTTATAAATGGATATATTTTATATCAAATACACACTCTCTTCAAATATTAGGTTTTATTATTGGTGTACAGGCCTCACACCTACATAATAATTAATAAATGATATAATATTCTAATGTATCCAAGTAATTCTAGCATTAATTAGATTTAATAACGTATCCAATTTATGACTCAAATTCCTTATAGAACTGAAATATTTCAGACAAATATATACATATAATATACGATATAGATTCTATTTTTACCTGGAACTGGAAATTGTCTGTAGTTATCAAGACTAAACTTAACTTAAATCACAATGACATTACAGGTTTAATAATTTTAACAATCGTTGATTGTATTATAGCCTCTCTACTCGAAGCAGGGTGGCACGCCATCATACCTGGACTAGCAACATCGCTTAACCTTTAAGGAACCCCATAAATTCCAACAGTAATTTCCCGCTTAAGACTAAACCTATTGATCTTCCCATGCACTCAATATCTCGAAATGTACGATTACACAATTAAAGTAATTAAAATATTTCAATCTTACTGTGAAGAACCATCTTCAGTCAACATCTTTTCAGTTTAAATAGGCGGAGCTATATCGTCATTGAGTGAAGCGCAACGATCCAAAGATAAAAATATGAAACTGTGATCAATATGGCACCTTTATTACAGGCCGTCAGTTACCTAAAAATGTAACACTATCTACTATGTTGAGTTATTTCTTTATCTGTTATTTCTATGTTTCTCTTGCCATCCTTGGATAACATTAGAGAATATTGGTTAAAATAATTTATGCTGTATTGTCCAATTGCATTGCATTTTATGTTTTGAAATCCCTGACGTGTTTATTAACTTGTGTATTCATTAAACGCTGTGTTTCCCCAATGCTATAGAATAAGCCTCAACTAGTTGGAGTTTTAAAAACTACGTTCAACCCTTTTCTACTGTATATGGGAGAAATAATGTAATATATTTTTGCAGCTGAACTAAAGTTTATTCATTCAACAGGTTTATAAACATAGTTATTAGACGCTAAACATATGTTTAAATTTATAATGGTTGATTTTAAGTGTGTCAAGCTAAGAAAAAATACTATAAAAAATAATATCTTATCTTACCTTCAACCAGTTGATCTCCCATTTCAAGCTTATCGTATCTTATACTTAACCAATTAACCTCCCTTTTCAAACACACAGAGTAAAGATTTATTGTGAAAATCACTTCTTTGAGTTTTACCATGAAGGCTTTGAAATTACAGTCGCAGTGGGGTCAAAGTAAATTTAGTGACGAATATAGAAAATAGTCCTTTTCTGATTGAGAACTATTGATAACATATGTAGATTTTGTATTCACACGATTATGATAGCCGCGTTATTCTTTCTTTATTTTATTTTTTTTTCTTTCATAAACCGTATTGAATAATTCCGTGACATTGTCTATTATATGTAACAGTATCTAGATGTAATATATTATTACGTTAATATAGTACATCATAATGACATTGAACCTACTGATATGGCACGTAATAACTTAGCTATTAAACTAGGCTGTAATTGCTGAGTGTTAGTAAAGCCTATAATTTGAATGGCAGTTAAATATTGATAACTGCCTTTCTGTCCGTCAACTGCACAATACAGAAATTAAACCGATTAAAAATATGACATAAAACTTTATTTCTATACAAGCGAAATACTGTACAAAGGGATCAGGGATCGCTTCTAGCTAGACCTACAAATAAAAACTATAAAATATACCACACCGAAATTTACAAGCTCTATACTATTTCAGAATATAAACAGATTCTTTCTCTTCAAGTTAGGCAACAAATAGGAAAATTTTTTCCTCAAGACACTGTGGCCTCTACAACCTTTAAATTAGATGACATTTGTTGCTAAGCACACAATATAGGTGGATTTAGTCTTTTTTCAATAATTATGATCTTAAAATTCAAAAGAAATTTAAATAAATATCGCAAAACTTGTACTACCGAGCACATTACAGTTTCAGAAGTTTCAATACGAACACGCAATACTCAATTCATTCAAACCCAACGAGACAATTACTAAATAAAGTGGAATAAAACATCTCTAGCACATAATAAATTCTATTGTATTTACAGGATCCCTTCTTCATTTGGGATGAAATAATTTGTGTAAAAATAATTTTGTGATGCAGTTACTGTCTGCTTGTATCATAAAAGTTTTCGTTTTGCCAAATAAATTGTAATAGAGATTATTTTTTACACATATTTTTATTTTTGGGAAGATTTATCGCCGTCTCTTTCCCATCTCTTTATACAAAAACAACTCCAGATTCTAGGAGTCAAGTATGCCACATAATCGGATTTTAGACTTTGCACTAAGGTAAGGAAAACTGGAGCTAAACTCAATACTAACAAGTAACAAGTACCTTTTCTACAATAAGATGTTTCAAATTTTCTCTCTAGGTGTAATACTATAAGTATAATCTTAGAAACCACACATCAAAATATGACTTTGGATGAATAGATTAAACGTTCTTTGTTTGATGTTTACTTTTGACGATGCGGTGGAAAGATTGTGAAGGAAACAGCATTTTTCTCGCACAAATACCTTTATTCAGTGATACAACACTATCAGTAACACTACGTTTAGTTTCTATTCCTTGCACACTTTAAATTCACTTAATAAAAACTAAACACTATTTATGCGAACTAAACTCCAGAATACAGATCACAATAGATCTGCACTTACCGACCAACGGATTATACTGTATCTGACCAGAGGCCAATATTAAATGGCGATCGTCACGGCAGAAACAACATGGCAGCAAAAAACGTCTGTTTTATTATCGGTCCATACTAGATAATAAAGTCATAGTGAAACTCCACATTTTTTATTAACGTATCGGTATATTAAACGTATCCACTAAAACAAAATGTCTCTCTCTCCAAATTCGGAGCTTATAAACTTATATGTCTAACTAATCTGAAACAATTACGGATATAAGTGTATTTTCTAAGACAGAAATGAAAACACTAATTCTCGGATGATATTTTTAAATAGTTGCACGCAGACTTCTGCCCACTTTTTGATCCTAAGGTCTCGATTATCTTTGACAAAACGTTATAAATAGTTCCACTATAAACGTTTTAATGCTGAATTGAAGAATAACGAACGAACTACATGCCACATTCAAATAGTATGGTTACTAGTCATATTTTGTGTACTTTAATGATCAACGTAGTCGAGGAGAAATTGTAATACAGTTATTTGTTTTATTGGGTACAGCATTCAAATATAATATTTTATTAACTGTATAATAGAATATCTAGAGGTAGTCAACAATATTTCTTTATCTAAATACTAAATTTGTACTGATGTTGAAAAAGTAGAATGTAAATACGTAAATCGACGAGTATTTAGGTAGTTAGGTCTGCAATTAATCGGTAACAGCTGAAAGACTATTATAGCAATTTTTGCAGACTACTTATAAAATTCCTAAACTGCGAGTTTAGTTATTATTTGCAACACGGAAAACACATTCAGGGCCTATCTACTTATTCCAAATCGTAGCCCCAAACGTATTCGCAATCTGGTTAAATGAATCATCGACTAACAGTTTGCGTCACTTCATGCAAAATAACTTTATCCACGCACCGCACAGACACCATTGATGTTGACAATACACACGTCAAAGCCATCAGAAAACGTATCGTAAAATTCCAGGTGATATAGTAGCCTAAGTTATAGGTACAATAATTGAAAATGTAGTGTTTTATCAGGTTACAGCTTTTTTTAAATGTTTCTAATCCAGAGTGACACGTCCCATGTCTCAGATATAATGTTGTTTTCACAGTTTCTGTTGGAACTTAAGTGTTGAGCACTGACAATAATTTAATGATTGCACATACAATAAATTTGTACAGATCTTATACTAAATTTACGTATCAAATTGAACATAATTTCCCTACATAAATAAAAAAAAGATGTATGTAAAAGGTAATACGCAGCTCCCTCACAACATGTTCGTCATATATTAACAAGCTCCTATATAATCTTTTTTACATATAATGTATGTAATGAAAATAAGCAAATAAAATAGTTTTATTTATTTACGAGTATATATTATATTACACATTTTTTACACACATATAGATTCTTGGTCATTCGCACCATTGCTGTACACTAGACCATTCATCTGCGATGTAATTAGGTAATACTTGCTTAGTAACTAAGCAATTCCATTACGTTACTTATATATTTAAAAATAGGGGGGACAATAAGAACTAGGTCGCATTGTAAGTGTTGATATCTTTCAGAACAATTGCATAATACAGAAACAGAGCTTAGTTGATTGATTCAAAACTAAGTCTCCTAAAATAAACAAAATGATTCAAACTACTTGTCTTTTTGTTTTTTAATGGCAATACAGAGTGAGGATCTGAAATTTACACAAATATTATATAATTATTCTAATGTTAATCACAACGAGCTTAATGATGTTTGAAATATTACATGAGCTTATAGGTTCAACAGATTTGGAGACTCAGTCTTAAATATAATCTCAAAATATAAGAAGATAAAGAAAGAGAGAGCAAACACAAACAAACGCCTCGGGTAAAAGTAAGTTGGAAAGAAGCAGATGTTCGTGAGCCGAGTCCCAGGAGAAAACTGTGTTTAGCCGTTAAGTATACGTTACGAAGTCCCACATCATCTCTTTCATTCACTTTCATGCTTTTGAGTTGTGTTCATCGTAAAACATATGTTTCACAATTCAAATTATTACATTATACGTATTCGGTAGCAGAGATAATATTTGTTATAACATGTAAATGTCAATAGTTATTTAAACTTGTATATACGTCTGAGGATAAAATATTTATATTTTATAACACAAAATATATATGTAATTCATATATTTTACATATTTGTATTTAATAAATGTAATGTTATTATTAATAATAAATAATTTAGTGTTTTATGATATATGATTGAACACCAACAATATTAGTGTTCAACATTCTGAGTTCTTTTGAAAGCACTACAGGTTGGTACCGTTTTTTTTTATTATTTTGTTCCATTTTTTTATCCATTTTATACATTAGTTGTTGCTATCCTTATTGCTGTTGTTTTCATTTTTGTTACCCAATTTTGTTTACTTTTATTCAATCTGATGTTTTTAATTAAAGCGAAATGGCTTTAACCATTGTAAGAAGAAAAAATCAAGACTTACAGTTAGATAACAGGCAAAAGTATAGGAACTAGATAAAAGAATGTTTCATAATTTGGTTACATTTTGAACACAATTTTTAACACTTTCGTAACACAGTTTTTAACCTATTAAAATGTTTACAATCTTATATTCACTGTAGCTTATCTTAAAATTTTTCTTCTATTTAGCAATAATTTGTAACATTCTATGAGATATTCTGAATAATGTTTTGCCATTTATATAACAGTTTTAACTAGATATTAAATAAGGAAATTATTCAGACTCGTTGTTTACCAGCTCTGGCAAAAAGCCACCTCCAGCAGCAGCGAGGTTACTTCAAAAACAATCCGCTATTTGCATAAGCTGGAATATATATCTACCACCTTATCATGGAGGATAATACTGGATTTTAAGATACTTTCTCTCCAACTGTTCGTATTTTTAAAATTAAATTTTATTAGTGAACTGTAGTAATACGTGAAGTATAGACTAAAAGAACACATATAACAACTAATAAATCTTTTTAACTAACGATACTATAACAATGCTTCTTTACTTTCATATAAGACATTTCGAAATGATAGCCACACTTGACATATACCTTTCTTCTGACTAAATTGGAAGGGTTATTTATACTGTAAGCAGGTGTATCACAGCCGGAGTTTGAGTTAGCTGCTCGACGCGACGGACAGATTGTTACTAAATGTCTGCACCATAAACAAAACCTTAAGTGTGAATATTATTCAATTATTACATAGGTATTTACTTTATTCAGGATTAAAGGTACAAGCCCAACATTCAACAGATATATATTTTAAGGATCATTTGAATAATCATTAAACATTACCACGATTAAATGACGATGTATAACTTTAACAATAAAACTGAAGAATGGACCTTACAATGCACTGACCCTGATAATGGTTGTATTAGCAGTTACTTTGTTTAGCACATTCCTTTAACATCGGGTCTGCATCGATGAAGAATGAATTATGAACATTGATGAGCCGTTAGTGTATTTAGTGATTAGCTCTCGATGTTGATATATATATTTCTTTGGGTTATAATTTGTGGGAACATCAATGTTTAGAGGCATGTAAACTGTGACAGACACTATAATTAACTGCATTATGTAACAAATAGTTTTGTTTATCTACCAAACTGAAATAATTGTATTTAACTAGATAACATAATAATAATAAAACTAATTAAAGCTTTTACTATTAATACACAAGCTACTTAAGATACATTTTGAATTTTTCTCGTACAGGAGTATATTCTTACTAGGCCTCTGTATTGTATAGATACAAGTGAAAAACTGTATAATAATGTAGAATTTGATTTTTTGCTATTTAATATGTCTGTTGATATTTTTACAGTTTGCTTAAACCCTCTGCCCACCAACCTGGAAATGGGGGAAAGTAAAAATACGTAAATTTAATGATTAATTAGCTATTACAATATTTATTAAAATACTGTGATTATATTTTATATCGTATTATAAATAACCGACGAAATAATTATATTACACCTTAAATGTAACTGTACAAATTATCCAAGTAATCCTTCTAAAATAATGCATCGATTTTCCTGTTACCATATAAAGTTGGTATCATGCATGATATTTAGAAATATATTCCATGAGTAGAAGGAATTATTCAAATAACATCTGTAACATTTTTTATAACATCGTACATATCCATTAATTTAGCAAAAGTTACCATTTAAGTAATTAAAAAGGTAAAAAATATATATTTTGGTGTCCGCATAAGCGAAATTAATCGGGATTATCAAGTGTTTTAATCATAATAGGTAACCTTTTACTTTTTGAAAAACCTTTACTCTTTCTTTATCCATTTAATATTAGCATATATATATATATATAAATGAATGTTTGTGTGTTTGTCCTTTATAGACTCAGAAACTATTGGACCGATTTTGATTAAATGTTTTTTGTGTTTTCAATGGAATTTGAGAATGGTTTAGATTCAAAATTTGGTCCAATTTAAATAGTTTATTTAATTATAAATTGTTGTTGATGTTGGAGTCTTATATATTGGATCCGACTGGTTGCGCTACGACACGTAATACAAAGCGAACTGATACTTAACAGCTGTTAATACTTTCACCTGAAGTTCATCAAAGAGGCAGAAATGTTTGTTTACATTTAAAATTTAGAAAATTTTTATTGTAAAGTGGTCTGTAGTTTAATGCAGGTTGCATAGAAAACGTCATGGCCTAATTTTAAATTCAGATTGCACCAATGATTAATGCAGCTATTGAGCTATAAGATCAGATTGCAGCTATCTAATGCAATGAAAATACTATTAAACGCTATTATAAAAACAACCTCATTGTAAAATTCCGTGAATGTTTGCACATAAGGTAATCGAACTACATTTACAAGGTTACATCAAAGGTAAATGAAAAGAGCCGAAATAAGACACTTTATGATCGAAATTGTGTTTCTTTGATACATTTTCTTGAAGGCACACTCCTAAATAATACTGGAAATATCTTAGACAGAAAATTAATTTTAACAGACTGAATTTGATTCTTTATAACCTAATTAGTTTACCGAGATTCATCCATATACATTAATATTTCTGAATAACTTATCAACACCTAGCAATAACCACGAAAGATAGAGGCAGGAATATGGTACATACCTTCTTAATGCGCCAAAGAGGCTCATGAAGGAACGACTAATTATCTCAGCAATGTTTAGAATGTGATAGAAAATGAACAAGTGAATATAGTGTACTGTTTTCAACGGGAAATTGCGTGCGAAGCCGCGGGCAACTGCTAGTGTATAGATAAATACATACACACATATGTTTATTACGAAATTAAATTATATAGTCTAAGTACAAAATAGCTAAAGTTATTTACATGTTATAAAACTAATGTGTTCTAACTAAACTGGTGATAAACATAAATTGAAATATAGACGAGTTATCTCATGTCGGTATCTTTTCTCAAGATATTAATAATTGATAGTTGCTTTGCTATAGTTTGTATAGACTTTTAGAAAACTTACATAAATATATCCAGAAACCGAAAAACAAAAACTAACTGTTCAGTTAAAATTGCTACATAACAAGATTAATGTAACTATACATTACCTAATGAAGCCATAACAACAGTGTTGGTTTAAATATCGTGTTATCAGGTCACTCACAAACTGGGGGGTCACAAACATTTCGGCGGTTTGCTATCTCGACTCGCATGAACCCCTTGTGTCTCATAACACTAGTGACCATCCTAATGTGACGATTTTTATAATTTTTCCATGATCAAAAACGAATTATGACACTCAAGAGCTGTTTATATATTGTAAACATAAATGCTAAGTTTTGTCAAGACGAATTACATGTTCTGAGATCCATGAAGCATACTATAAGCAATACAAGCTGTGAGGACAACCATTTTACATTTTTATTCACCGTTTTAGAAAGCAATATTGTATAACTGTTGACATGGAAATGTTTCAAAATTATATTAATAACAATTGCTGGATGCTATTGTAAAATAAGATACTCTTCTGATCTACATAAAATTTCAGCCTTCTTTACACGTACCTTTGTCAGCTTGGAAAGGAACTTTGGTAGTATTCGAGATTTCCAAGTTCTGTGTTGCCAGAAACTTTTGAAATATTATAATTCCATAGAGTACATATCGTTGTTGTGTTTCCATTTACGTAGCTTGAAAACGTTTTACAACATGATATTTCACCATGTTTTCATAAATGTATGCGTTTTAAGTAATATTTAGCGTTCAGATATTTTTAACCACTCCTTTATTCTGAATAGAGTATAAAATAAATAATTTGAACACTGAAAAATAATAGCTTTACGAAGTAAATATTCCATAATCATATTTAACGTAACCCCAATAGGATAAGTTAGGACGGGAGCGCAACACAACAAGTCGTGTATCAGTCTTCGCTAAGGTTGCATGTATAACTTAATGTCTATATATCGTTCATATTACCGCAAGGCTGCATTCAGACATGAATGTACCAGAACTTGATGTAGTTTTATTCCATGGCCGATATGGAACCTAACCCAGTTACGAACATGAACCCCATTCATATACAAGATACCCATGGCATGTGGCCGTTAGGAATTTGTTCTTGACGCTTTTTAATTATAAATATGTTACAAGGGTCACCGTTAGTCGTAATATTCTTATTGGTTAAAAATATATGTCAGTTATAAATAAACATATCTGAATATTATTTTATATTTAATTTTAAGGTAATGACTCCCTATATTAAACATAAAACAAAGAACTTATTTAAAGTTTCCCAAAATTAGTTCCAACCAGGATTCTTTGAAAATATTAGTTAGGTAGAAAACTGGTTGGTAGTGACTCCAAATTCTTGGTTCAAAAATGGTTTTTTAGCTATTCTTGGTTATACTTGGTTTTTAGTTAAATATTTACATCAACTCTGGTTATCCATACATCAAAAAGGCGTTTAAGGCAATTAACTGTATAATGCTTTTAATCATAAGAGTCCGCCCCCTCATTTAGAAAAAGACTAAAATCCCATCGAGGAAAAATATGTATTAGATTGAACGTTTATTAAAATTTTGGTTACAAACCCATCCAACCTCAAGTAGTTGTGTTGGAAAAACCTTTTACCCTGCAGATTCCCTTTTGTTAATATTGACCCCATTAACGAACTCGGCCCTTGTGTTTAAATTACCATGAAAATTCAATCATATATACTATTAATACTGTAATATTACTAAACCGAACTAAAAATACAAAAGTAATTCTAAATAAATTAGGTATACATATAAAAATCATAATAATTTGAAGTGGCACTTGAAACCTCCACTCCTACCAACAGTTTTTAATAAACTTGTTAAAGTTAGTACAGTATGGACATGCATACACTTTATAATAATGCAAATGAATTATTTCTTCTATTTTATGTATTAAATGTAACTTGAATAAGGAATCTACATCCCTTGTCTGGTGCTAAAACTGCTGCAGCTCTTTATATGCTCATTGTTGCATCGTCTACTGCGATATCTAAAGATAAGTTTTTAAAATATTATTTTGCAATAAATGAGTTTAAAACTAAATTTTTTTAAAATGCATAAATATATAAATATGTGTATATACAGTACATATAAATATTTACAACGTCATATGTGTCAGTCGGACGAATCGGAAAGGAATATTTGACAGAGCGAGGAAACAAATTTCTGCAAATAGTCCCAGTGACACAAAGAATACTGCGTCATCCAAAATCGGGATGTAAATTCTATTTATTTGTCTGCAGGTAGATATTCATATAATATTATTTCCTACGCCTCTTATTGTTTATTTTAAAATTTTTAATTATTTCTTTACAATTTAGTTTTAAATATTTTAATTAGTGCTGGTAAAAACCATCTAGTTACGCCAGGTAGATATTCATATAATATTATTTCCTACGCCTCTTATTGTTTATTTTAAAATTTTTAATTATTTCTTTACAATTTAGTTTTAAATATTTTAATTAGTGCTGTTAAAAATCATCTAGTTACGCCTTTACGTACTATCTTTAACCTTAATTCTACAATTAATTTTAGGGATACTTGGTGACATCTTAGTCATAACTAAGAACAGATAAAAGAGCCCAAATTCCAAAACTGCGTACCGACCAATATTATATTAGCTCAGAGGTTGCAGTCATCCAAACTTGGAATGATGATAAAATAGTGATGTGTCGCTGAACACAATTTCATGTCCAATACTGATATCTGCATACGTTTTGGACAGTAAGATTGCACAAAAAATTACTTCAATCATAGACCGTATTGTACGTATTAATTCCTTAAATCCAGTACCGTAAAATATTACCTCGTGTTTTTCTAAAATAAATGTCCAAATTGCCATTACCCAGAAATGATTCCAAGTAAGTATTCAAGTTGTTAGTGTTGGTATAGATAGATCCTATAATTGGCGTGAGCTGCAGTACTCAGAATCATAGCAGTAAATTCATTAGCTCATTTCTCGGTCCACAGCCAATCGCAGATATTCCTTGACATTTCCTCCTTCAATGAAATTTCTGTAATCATTTTCATTGGGGACACGAGTAAGAGAACAAAAACTAGATCGATAAAATCCAACACAAAGGACATTAAGGTATTAAGAAGCGAAAGGTTTATCTTTCCCGCTATTGTAAGATAAGTTTCTACAGGTATTTAACCTGAGCTCTGGTATCAGTGGTCTCGGTGAAACAAAGGACAATAATGTCCAGTGATAATATCTCCGGTCTAAAGGATTGAGCAATTATTGAACATACGTAGCAAAGTATTGATATTTAAATACAGTGTTAAGTCGACTATTAATTTTTTTGTAGCTTTGTTGGATAGGTAAGGCTCATACAAATAAGAAGACCGAAATACAATTAAAGAAGTTAACGTTGGAAATAAAATGCCGTTAGCACTAATCATCCATTTGATATACAAATTATATTTTTTATGAACCAAATACTTTAAGAAATATGTGTGAGTACCTTTATATAATTTATTTGATATTGTTATTGTCTATCCTATATAAAGCTTTTGTGGCTTTGCTTTGTTGCCATACATTTTATGGCTGTTAAACTACTATAGCCTACTACTTTTCAATAAATAACAGATGCAAAGTTGCATTTAAATTCAATATGGTTATTGCTATTTATAAACACTGCTAATGCACATCGGGCTGTAATATACATCCCTTAGTATCCATCATACACACTAGTTCACGTGACATCCTTGTAGAGCAGTACGTAATATATATCAATAAGGTATGCATCAGTAATATATGTAACAGTCTGTCGCAACTTGCTCTTGGGTTATTGATAAAGTTGTTCTGTGATGGTCCTCTGATATGCGGTGTCGTATGTGCTCCGCTTTGTGACCATGTTCTATCACAGAGAGCTGACATATTTCCATAGAAACGGCTAAAGTATTTGCGGAAAATTAATGCAACGATTCTGAATGTGTTTCACTAAGATTTCCTTGCATAAATTTAAACTACAGGCTCTACAAAGCTTAAAATACAAATGGTAGGAATGATTTTACCATAGGTGTTAACCTTTGTTTAAAGCTTTGCTTAATTTTATAGCAATAGCGTCAATTTGTGCTAGGTCTTAAGTTACTTTATTCGAAATTTTAAATATAAAAATTAAGTTTTGGACATTTTTTTACTATAAAATATAGGTGTATTTTCTAAAATTATGAATTTTCCTTTTCTTATCCATTAATTTTTAAATATAAATAATATAATCAAGATTAATTTTTACTATACTGATTGGTTTGCAAAGAACCTCAACATTATGTATAACATTAGGTATGTTTACATATATTTCTGAAACCTGACAATCAATCGTCAGAACTTTGAACCGTAGCAAATTTTCAACATAAAGATTTATAAAAATGCTTATAGCTGTTCTGAAGGCTAGTATCAATGGCAAAACCGTCAAGTTCACTATTTCGGGATTCCTTTCCATCACGTTTCAGACACTTTTTGTGTGAAACCCTTTTTATGGAAGAAGGCCAATTGTCGAGATAACGTAGGACAGACAGACATATAACATTTTTGTAATCCTTGAATGATAACTTCGTCAACGCTCAATAAATTGAAAAAGACAGTTCCTATTAGCTGTGCGTTCGTAAAATAATGCCGATTTTAAATGTTTTGTATTGCAAATGTTACAGTTCCTGAATAGTAGAATAAGTAAAAAAAACATGTATATAAGTAAATATTTCATTAATAAAAAAATAGTAGTATTTTTGAAAAAAGAATCTTCAGTGAAAAGGTGTGTCAGATTAACTTAGTTTTATTAGGAAACTTACAATAGTCAATGTAGTATCTTTGGTGCCGCTTACATTTGACTAAGAATAAAAATTTGAAGATATGATAGACATAAAAATGTGATTATTAAGATTATTGGGAAAATTTCAAAACGTGGGTGTTGAATATTTTTGGCTGAGTTATGTTCTTGTTTACCTGGAAATTACAAAATTTGGAAGCTGCAGAGTTGATAGTGGAATTTAATTACATACTTCTGTGATTTTGGATTTTCAAGATCGGTTTGTCTGGAGAAACTGCAACTTACCTTTAATATGATTTTTCACAGTTACAATAAGATATTTTTTTTTATTGTAAAAAAGCAAGCAATCCCAACCTTTTTTACTAAGTCGCAGTGTAACAAATAGAACAGCGTTATTTATAGATTTATAAAAAAACTTGCAAGTGCCAATAAGTGTAAGCAACTACTTTATGTTCAAAAAGGTATTTGAGGTAGTATTAAACACTCTGTAAAATATGTATTAAATATTTAATTTCAAAACATTGAAGTATAACCTATATCTTAAAATACAGATCCAAATATTACTACTTGTGCTGACTACATAAGGAGATTATGGTAAAGGGCAAGTATAAACAAATGTGATTGTATTAAATTATGCACAAGGACTGGAAGATTGAGACCTCTGCTGTAAACTATGCAATTCATTCATGGAATTATGAAGTAACAATTGCTTAGTAAATAACCCATTGCGTTATGTTCCGTTATTGTTATGTTGTTAGTTTAGAAAGATGGGGAACAATAAATACAAGATTACATTACAAGTGTGGAAAACGTTTACCTCAGTTGAATAATACTTACATTGCTTGATTTAGAAATACGTCTCCTAAGTAAATAAACAAAACTACTGTATTTTGGTTTTTTAATGTAACATATGGATTTTTAAATACACGCCCCTCAAGTATTTATATAATTTTTTTATTATGCTTAATGCCCTGAATAACGCTTTAAATACTACATGAGCTTATAATTTCGTGAGTGTTAGAGAGTCGGTCTTAAATAAAATATCAATATATGAGAAAATATAGTTAAAAGGAGCCAACGAGAAAAGCCCTGCGAATAAATGAAAGTTGGAAAGAAACAGATGTTCGTGATCCAAGTCCTAAGATAACACTGTTTAGCTGTTAAGTATAGGTTATGACGTCCCACATCGTCTCTTTCATTACCTACACGTTTATCCTTTCCGACACACTACATATCTTTGCCAATTCCAGATAAAAAAGAGCATGTCAATAATTCTTTAAAATTCTATAACATGATTAATTTTTTATACTATTTCAATTTTGAACATACATAATATTGTGGTGTATAACATAATATTTAAACTGGTGAAAAAGTATCTCGATCAAGTAATAAAGAGTAATTCTCTGTTTTGCATACATAATTAAGGGTTAACATTTTAAAGCATTTGCCAATGAAAATTCAAAAGAACGCTTATCTAAATTTAAATGTAACATTATCAAGGACAATATCAACTTACGTAATCAAATATAAAGCAGAATAATATTCCGGTAAAATAACCGGAATGAAAGATAATAAACTAAAAATTTGGATACGTCTTTATTTTGATGGTATAAAACTTACCTCAAAAGTCTCATGTAATCCTGTGTACGCGACTTAAGATATTTAAGGTCAAAGGTCACGAAAATCAGTTTTTTGCAAATATCTCGTTTCCCTTACGCTAAATAATTTTGAAAGTTGTTAGAGGAATTGTAGAACGGAAAAGTCTTTTCAAATTTTGTCTAAAGTAATTTTATGTACGTTCAACTCTTTTTAAGATACAGGGCAAAGAGTAGGGGACCGCTTACCTGTATTTACCATAATGCGAGGTCAGCCAGTAGAATACAATAAATAAATGAGTTATATTGTTAATTATTCACTTACTATTATTATTATTACTTAATACTATTATACTGTTATTATTATCATTATTATTACATTTTTATTATTATTTATTATTTAATATACCGTAATTTATAGATATTACTTAAAAATTTTATATTCTCTAGATAATACTTATTTTATTTTACCAAACATACGATATTAAAAGAAATACTTTTCCGCCATATTACTATATCTCGAAATACAAATCTCATGTGCGACGTTTGCTGTTTCTGCGAAGCTGTAGCTGATACTCCATTGTTATATTATATGACCGGTGTTTTTTTTACTTTCTACACACCGTAAAGTGAGTTTGGAATTTCTATGTATAAGTAGAGTAGTGGTGGTGAGATATTTTACTTGATGATGGGAATGGTAGGGTATTTATCTGTGTTAGTATTTCTATACTGATAAAAATAAGAAAATTGGTACTGTAAAAGTTTGAAAAATATGGTAGTATCTCGTTAGTAATGTGACCAACACGACAAGGATAAAAATATGTTTATTCTGATTTTGTTATTGCCTTAGATTCAGAGACAACACAAGTACAAAAGTTTTAGAAGTACACTTAAACATCGAATCATAGTAATTAAATATGTTTACTCGAATATTATATTATTGGTTATGAATAAGTCCAACCTACATTATTAGAAGCAATTTTACTTGCTTTCAATAACATCAGAAATTTATGAATGTAATATGAGGGAGTTTATATTTGAAAGTGTATTGACTATATTGACATATCAGACTTAATAATTAACGAACCATTGGTGTTGTACAAGGTTACCACTAGAACGTGACTATAACATCTATAAAATTGGGCTATAATATTTATTTCGAATCAAGTTAATGTAGCGTTTTTAAAGCTACATTGATTTATTTTTTTAGTTAAAACTTAAAATAAATAAAAATGTTGGGATCGAAATATTGGGACTTAATTTTAGATTAGATTGTGAAATGTCATGGTAAAATCGAACATTTAATCCTTTGGCAAGTTAGCACTGGTAGTTTTAAATTGTTAGGAAGGCAGGTTGACTGCCTTGAATTGATTAGAACTTGTCTTATTGTGAGTATTGTTCTCCTGGTTTGATACAGCTGGACCAATGAGAGAGCTCCACGGATGTCCTGCAAAGGTGATTGGAAAGGGAAGTATTTAAGCGCCCGCTCATAATTTTCGCCCTTCTTTTGGTTATTTTCGTGAGTAAAGTTAATTGCAGTGCGCCGTTTTTCTTAAATTTTTTTCCGCGAGTGATTTTGACGTAAGCACCACTTTATTGTACGTTTTATTGAAATAGTCATCCTGATCTGATTTTAAATTAATTTTGTTGTCTTTTTTATAGGAAAAAATTAAATTCATAGAAACTACAGAGCAATCTGAATAACTTATTCTCGAAGAACAATAGAGCATAATAGAATCATACAAGTTACATTTGGTTCATGCTTGCAAGAGAAGTGAATTAAAATTGAACTTTGTTAATAACTTTAATTGAGATTTGAAAAGGTAGTAATTTATTAATATTTAACTGGAACTGTTTTATTGTGAATTATTAATTGAAAATTAATTGAACTTTAATAATTGTTAGAGAGAGACTTGTAATCTGAATTGCAGAGACTTGAAAGTTAAGGTTCAAATAGTGTAAAGAGAAGTTGAAATTTTTATTTTGAATTTTGAGTGAACTTAGAAGTGAACATTTTTATTTTTATTATTTCCAAGTGGTATTTCATTCTTATTTTAAAACTTTATTATTTTATTTTAGAAGAGAGCTCTGATTTTTAGTTTGATATATTTGATTAATATTTTTATTTCTTGCCAAAGGAATTTTTAAATTTACAAAAAGGTTTGTCAATTCTTTGTGGAAAATAGAGTGATAAAAATTCTGAAACGTTGAACTTATTATTTTGCCAGTTAAAAATAAATCCATTGTTTTTATTTAGAACTGTGATTTTTATTTTAGACAAACCAGATAATATTTAATAGTTAACAAATTTAGTAATACATTGTACTTAATATTCACTAGAATCTTTACTAATCAAAAAATATTTTATATCGTCTTGGATGTATTATTGATGATTTAAATATTAATACTCTGGAATATTAATATCAACAATCCAAGTCGTTATAGTTAATTTCTAAATTTTAAATCAAACAATAAATAAAGAAACTTTTTTGTGTAATTCAAGACGAGTTTTATTTAATTTTATTTAATGTGAATAATTTAATTTTGTATTACATATAGTTACCTTTTTTATATAATATGTAAATTTTTAAATCTTTTTTGAATAGCTAGCATTTTTACTACTTTTAATATATTCTCTTTACTACCACGCATTTGTAGTTAGGAGCTCGTGCACTATAGATTAGAATAACCAATAAAAATAAAATCTTTAGTTTTATGTAAAACATTTTGACATGAGAGTTACATGTGACATTCACCTTTCATCTGAAAAGGGCGAAAGGGTTATTTATTCGTTCGGTTTGATCACAACCAGAGACAAACAGTTCTATGCAAGTAATCTTCTGTCTTTTCATTTTAAGGCTATATTTTCAATATATTTCTGCTCTGCTAAAAAAGCTTTATTAAAAGTATGAGTTATGAGTTCAATTATTACTTAGTTAACTGCTATATTCAGGATGATAGATGCAAGCTCAACGCTCAACAGATAAGTCATTAAAAATAGCACGATTAGCTACACTAACACTTATATTAGTTGTATTAGAGGATACGTTGTTACACACATTGTGTTTTTAAAGAATAAACAGATTGATGTTTCTCTAATATAATATCCGCAACGATGGAGATAGAACTATTGGGGATTTGATATTGTTGATATATTTAGATAGATTTATTTAGGTGATAATCTGCGGGAACATCAATATGGGGGATCTGTTAAATAGGAAAGCACGCTATAAATAACTGAATTATGCCATAAACTGTATTATTTCCCTTACAAACTGTAATAATTTTATTGTAATGTCCATATTTAAATAATAAAAAGATAGTTAAAGTTTTAAAATTACTACTTATGATTTTTTTTCTCATAGACGTTTTTTCAATTGGCCCTTTTTGTATAAATTAAAATTTTAAAATTTTTCCTAATTTTGTTGAACTTAATACCAGTACTAGATACGATTGCATGTTGAAATTTGCAAACTTAGCTCCCCCTACCCTCTCCCAAATTATAAAAAAGGGGAAATTAAAAATACTAAAACTTTTGGATATTTAATAAAAATTAAATATTTCTTTTTAAATCTTTGTTTATATAAAAACTACATTTAATATGTATTATAGAGTAAATGTTAAATTTAACTTTATAGATTATTAAAATATTTCTAAAACAATATATTAATATTGTTTTTACCTAATAAAAGTGGTCCTATGATCTAAAGAAACGGATGCAATGAAGAGAATGGATTTCAATACATATTAAGGTGGTATCTCATGTTTCAATCGCTTTAGCAAAAAGTATTAAAACCAACCGTCTTTTGCTGTTTGCCAATGTGATTAATTGAATGTACATAGCAAAAAATATGTATACTTATTTTGGTTTCTCCAAATGGAATTTTTAGGAATTATGAAATGTGTTTCATCATATCCAAACTTTTTGTCAAAACATGTCTTTTTACTCTATGCAATTGATTAGGAGCACATGTTAAGTGCAAAATAATTAAAATTAATTTGAGCTAATACAAATAATTTCTTTTAAATAAACCATAAATAGAATTAACTGAAATATAGACGGTTTATATAGGCCTCTTGATCAGATACAATAATTGTAATGTCATATAATGAGCAAAAATTTTGAAAACTGCCATAACAGCCAAAACTGGAAAGTTAAAACTATTATAACACTATTATAACAAACTGAACTCAACAACTGGTTCCTAACGACCAGTGATGGTGTAAATGTCGTGTTATCTGGGCTCTGAAAAAATGGAGGCTGCAAACATTGCAGCAGTCTGTTATCTTGCGTCACATGAACCCTTGACTCCAATAATACTAGTGACAACATACTGGTTTACGTATTCTAAAAAATTAGTTATGACAACCGAGTGCAGTTTATATATTATGAACATTTATTTATTTATTTATTTATTTATACACGGTTGTCACCATTTTTACTAAGTAATATAATAAATAGATCATGTTCCACAAGATGGCAATATATACAATCAAAACAAAACAAAACTTCATCTTAAGTGAATCATACTCATGCAACAGGAGAGAAGCCAAGAAAATTATGTACATGCAAACAATACAATATGCTAAATACAATATGCTAAACACAATAAAATACTTTGCATAAATAAACAACTGACAGACATGCAATACATTTGATTCATTATGACTAGTTCATGCACGAGCAGTCTGTATAGATTCATATACCATAAAACAAACTAATACAACAACCAACAACATGCAACCAGTACATGCCATTAATATCTAAAATATACAGTTTATATACAAAATAAATATATTAAATAATAAATAACAATAATATCTACATAGAAAAACACATTGAAAATAACTGCAATATCGGCAAGGTGCAATAACTATTTACGAAATATAGTAGGGCAATAATCAACAAATACAGTAACTAGTACAATTCAACAATAAAATACAAAATAGCTATAAAACGAACTGGTAAACAATGCTCTAACTATCCAGTTACAGATAATTCTTACACAGTGTAGCCCAATAATAAAAATATCCTTTTCAGCGATGACACACTATTGCAAAAAAAGTCGTGGTGATGGCAGATTAGGTTACCAAGCCGGTGTAATCTGGGGAAGATGTCCAGAGAGCGAGTTCTACCAGGTGAGTACCTGAGTTGAGATTGATTAGGTGGAGTAACTCCGAGCAGTCGATATCTCCAGTGAGGATCTTCTGCAGAAACACCAGGTCATGCAGTCTCCTTCTCGCATAACATTCATGTTTATCTGCACAAATTTTCTCGTTACGAACTACATGTATTCAGATGTACGGTAAGCTTTCTGTGAGCAATCAGAACTATGACGACAACGATTTTACATTTACATTTAAAGAGTCTGGGAGTAATACTGTATAAATTTTAACCAGTCAATGACTCAAGCATTGACTTAGGAAACATTGTTGACAGCTACTGGAAAGTGAGATCAACATTCAATTCATTCTTTACTTGTAATTCTGTCATTTTATAGAAGTACAGTTTAGAGAGTTGTAACATGAGTATGTGTTAATATTAAAAGCAATGTTTAATATTTTTAGAAGAAAATGACCTCCTCGTTTGGTAAGAATAATTAAACACTAATTTATTTAATTTATTTTCTTATTTATGATTTTTGTATTATGATGACATAACAATGTTATGTAGTGTAGTAATAATTTTGCGTTAAGGTTCTTATGATTTTTCTTCCTATCCCTCTCTCATTTGTAAAGGCTTTATAACTCAGATAATTTGAAAACAAAGAAGGAAACGTATGTTTGTTTACTTATAATAATACGAAAAATACATGTAGAATAAATAGTTTTTGTTTTATCGCATGAAATATTTTTAGACAGCATAATTTCTATATTCTCATCCACAGTCCGTATCAATTTCCAGTAACACTTAATCTAAGATAAAGTCTTATGCGTATAATGCATATTATTTTTAACTATATTGAGTATTAGTATATTGAGATTTAAGACTGAGTTATTTCATGAAGTATCAGATTAAGTTTGTAAAGTTCAGTTAAATTTTTGCTTATTACAAAATAGATATCCTTAATTTTTTTACTACCGTACTTTACCTTTAAAAAATCAACATAGATATTGGCATCTATTTTTATATGAATATCATCTCCCTCTTTAACGTAATAATCCATGAGCAATTGGTAGTAAATATTTAGTGCTAATGTAGATTTTCATCATCATCTTTATATATATATATATATTTCTTGTGTTCGTGTGTATGTGAACTCCTCCTAAACTGCTGCACCGATTTTGATGAAATTTGTTGCGTGTCTTCGGGTGGTTTCGAGAATGGTTTAGATTTATAATTTGCTTCTATTTAAATTGTTTATTTAATTAATATTTTATATCTATATTGTTTTTGTTTATGGAATGTTTTACCTTCGATCCAGCAGACTGAGCTACGACACGTAATACAAAGTTAAATGATACTTAACAGCTGTTAATACGTTCAGCTGAAGTTTATCAAAGAGGCTGAAACATTTGTTTACATTTAAAATTTTATTATTGTTAAGTGCTTTTTAAGTAGTGTAATGCAGACTGCACAGAAGAAGTTATTGCCTAATTAAATGTGGGTAACACTCGTGATCAATGAACTATCTAATGCAATAAAAATACTATTAAACGCTGTTATAAAAACCACATCGGAAAGTTGGAGATTTAGTAATGAGTGAGTGAGTGAGGTCTTTGCTTTTAAATATAGAGATATTCTTATTATAGCTCCTTAATGAATAATCTTTGTTTTTTATTTGATGTCCATGTACACAGGAAACACAATAAAGTGCTTCTTACCCAATACATTTCCTATGCAAACGAAATATAGAGACAGGAGATATAGTACACCCCTTCATAATATGCCCAAGAGACTCACGAAGGAACGACTATCCATTATCTCAGGAGAGTTTAAAAATTATTATAGAAAAAGAATACGTAAATATAGTGTACTGTTTTTCAAAAGGAAATTGCGTGCGAAGTCGCGGGCAACACCTAGTGAATATCTAATACATAACATGACAATATGATCATTAAAGGTGTAGTATTACTAAGTATATGAATAATACAAAAAATACTTAAAATCATACTTTGGACATATGGCTTTCCCCTGGATCATCCTAATTTATTTTTAAGCAGTTAAATTTTAAGGAAGCAATTATTTTAAACGATTTGACTTATGTAAAATCTCACATAGTTAAAACGTCATGACCAGTAATATTCATGAACATGTTCAATTTGTATTATCTACCTTATTATTATTGTCATTATAACACAATAGAAATTAAATAACTAAAATTGTATTTAAAAAATATATAGAATATATGTTAAACTCCAATTAATGTTAATGTATAG
Organism: Homalodisca vitripennis; assembly: GCF_021130785.1. Lineage (NCBI taxonomy): Eukaryota > Metazoa > Arthropoda > Insecta > Hemiptera > Cicadellidae > Homalodisca > Homalodisca vitripennis. Next base: position 145,663,332 of record NC_060211.1, on the reverse strand, counting down.
GTGCCATTTAATATCCAAAAATAAGTTCGTGGTCTCCGAATAGCTTAATAGTGGTATGGTGTATATGGCGTAGATACAAAACAAGCGTACAAGTGGTTTTTGGCCGCACTTGATATTGGTTAAGCTACTTACTGTTAGTTTAGAAACTCATAAATGAGTATGAACATTCTTATTTTTTATTATAATCGTGTACCGAATGACGATAACACATGGGGGTAGTGACTTCTGAGGTCGTAGTAATAAATACTCGAATTGCAAAGTTTACTTATAAGTTCAATTTAATTAATGAAACTTACAAGCACCACTTTTAGTTGGCAAATTAAATGTATGCCTTGCCACGTTGCTGCCAATTAGAGTACAAGAACTAAAAATGTATATCTGATAGGTGGGCCTAAAATATCCAATGTTCTTTGGAATTATGCCTAAGATATTTACTTTATAAAACCTTAAGATTTTATTCCCTTCGCAATATGTAGACTCATAACCCGGGCGTCGGCGTCTTGGCACGAGACATTGAAGCTGTAGTCTAAGAAGGGTTATTTCTAGTCGGTAATTACTAGAATAGGAGTAGAAGTTATGAAAGTGGTAGCCACTTACTCAAATAATACGTGAGCTCGCGAACATAGCGCGAGGTGAAATCGGTCACGTAGTTGGGCTGCTACGAAGGGTTACAATAAAATATTCATACGCGTGCCAATTAGGTAGTTAGTCCGCCGATAATTTAGTTCCGGAACATTGGATAAAAAATAATATTAAGTTGTACTAGCTAACTAGGTTGTGAAATGTTGCATTATATAAAATGGAACTAACTAACGATACAATCGGCTTCGCTGTTATCTACCATTTCCAGCCAGAAGATGTAAGTGCAAGGTACGTTTAAGTTTAAAGAGGTGGAGCTTCAAACTTTGCGGTGGAGCTCTGGTTTGGAGTAGCGGAACCAATCCAAGATTATAATAGGAAGCTGTGATCAATACAATAATTTTTAAAGACAGTTTTTTTCTGGATTATTTCTAAGTTTCCCTTACTATCTTTATATAACCGTAGAGAATCTTTATAGGTACATTACTCTGCTTTGGCCTATTGTATATTCAATAGGTTATGAAATTAATATGATTCGCTACGGTCAATTTTTCCTTACCCAATATTTCATTATGCCTGACGTATTCACTATCTCCTGTATACATTGAACGTTTTTGTTTCTCCAATTTAGACTAAGTCACAACTACATGAAACTTTGAAGACCCCATTCGGACATTTTCTTATTAGAATTTCTTATTTCTGTAATGAAGCCAAAATATATCAAGACCCAATTGTGTAAGCAACGTGTGAATTGGACAAAATGTAAACGTTAATTATTATCGTGCCAATTTGTGCATGAAACAATTTAATAGATAATATAAGTAAATGATATCCAACAAGTCTATGCTCAACTGCCAATATAAAGGAAACAAAGCAGTTAGTAAATCACACTGTAGATGCCAAACACCGTGTAAGCGCGGGGGTTACAGTCGCTATGGATACAGGAGCTGAGACGTGGGCTGGATATTGGAAATCACTTTTCCTGAGCGCTCCTGATGAAATATCAAGGCTGTGTGATAAGGCCTACATCCTCTCTCAATCACTGTAATATTGTAAAGTTGTTATTTATTTATTTATTTCACATATCAACGGACATATCTCCATTTAAAAAAATATTAGACAAAGAATTGGATAATTCTACACAAGATGCTAAACTAAAATGATGAAATAGTTAGACCATGTAAAACGGTCAATAAACCATGTTATGCAATACGGTGGTGATTTTAGTTAATCAATATATGTAATGTTCTTAGGAAACACGTCACTGCCATATATCTGATAAGCAATAATATAAATATAACAAAAGTATTTAAACAAGTTATAGTTAAAGTTATAGTTTACAAGTGAAGTTAGTCATGGATAAATAGACCAAAACATTTAAATTATGCAATTTCTTAAAATTATTATTAATACTCAACTGGAAATCTATTAGTGACTGATAAAAACAATGATTATTACTGTCTAAAGTATATTCAATTAAAATTGTTACTAACTATACAGATTCTTGTTTTATAGGATGGTTTGATTTGTTCTTTGCAGTAATGTTTTGCTAAAATCGAATCAAACTTACGTAACGAGTAAACATTTGTTTTTAGGCTGACAGTAATTTTTTACAAAGACAATTGTAAAAATAATTTTTTAATACATGTTATGGTATAGTACAAGTGTCACGTAGCAGTTTTCGCTGAATTTATATGCCAAATTTCATGTTTCTGGGTCATATATTTCTTGAGACGTCCTGAGTACCGATATACAGGCAGATGGAAATCATATTTAATGATAATTGTATGATGTACCAATAAAAAACTATCTTGCGAGATAGTTAGGCATCATGTGTTTATTTATTTTCTCGTTTCCGTCATTGTTAACCCAATGTATTAACACCAATCAGTTTTAAAATATTTGCATGAGTGACATATTAACATAAAACTCAATGCTGCCTATATAGAATTTAAGTTTCATGCGAAACTTCAAGCCTATCAGTGAGATCGTGTATGTTTATCAAAACGATGCACACTAAGCCTTACTTGCATGGATGAACAAATAAATCTTAATTACATGACATAATCAATTGCTAAGTTTTTAGATCTGTAATCTGATCTCTTCTTCAGGTAAATAAATAACCTAATAAATAATTACATACTAGGTTAAAATAAACAAATCATACCAAAGCGTTGTGGCACGCCTAAGTCAGGAATCACAACCACCATGTTGTTTGTCAACTTGAATAACTCTAAAAACATGCACTTAATAAAAAACTATACACAACACTAATAATTAAACTGAAATAAAGAATACATATCACAATACATCTGCATTCGTCTACCAACCACCTACGACTGACCAGAGGGCACTAGCCAATAACCTAGTTTGTAATTATGTATTCGGTTAGATATTTACCTGAAGAAGAGATCAGATTACATAGCTCGAAACGTAGTGTTACTGGTTTCTTATTTCACTGAACGATGGCAAATATCCGGAAAAATCCTATTTCCTTCACAATCCTTCCATCGTCAAAAATAGCCTTCAAACAAGGGATAATCAACGCGTTTCTGTGCCTTGAGGATAAATGATGAAAAGGAATATTTTACACTACTTTTTAGAATGAATACAGTCATCAAACTGCGGAATTTGCACCCTATGCGATTGATGAACAGGAGCGAAAAAATTATAAAACTTATGGTATAACTGATCTAACATTATTTTGAGATCCATTTTCTTATTCGATTTTTCAGTACTACAAGACTGGTCAAATAAGTCTAAAATTTTGTGTGTTACAATCGTTTTCAGACGAGAGTATTGAAAATGGGAAGCTAGTTATATAACATACGTATCTATAGCGTTCAAAATCGGCCTCTCAGTACGGTAATGGAAATTGAACCCATAGTGTAAATATCACTTTAAAATAATCTAACTAGCTTGTTATTTCAATAAATTTGACAATTTTTAATTCTAACTTAGAAACAATCAAGAAAAAAATGAACAAAAACTTGTGTACGTTGATATAGGAATGGGACATATACATTAAAGTAACCAAATAATATATTTTTCAAACCTTTTACGTTCAATTTTCTTTTCTAAAAATATATAGAATGATACTATTGTATTCTGAAAAAATAAATTCAGTGTTTGGATGTCACTATGATTATCTTTTATTTTGAAAATACAGTTGTGAAAAAAACTAATAAACTTTCTTTGTAGCGGGATGCAAATAATAAAAATGTCTGCCATTATTTAAGGACATATCTTAGTTTAAAACCGAACATCGTTGGTGCGGTGTTACTAATTGTATATAGCTTAATCATATTTGAGTTCCAAGCAATGATCTTACAAAATATTTGATTTAGAAGAAAATTTACTGCTAAACTATGGGATTTACTGTTGAAGATTTTGTAATTGCCTGATTTTAACTTTCACGTATTAAATAGTTTGATACAAGCATTATTTTCAAAACTCTAAATTCATACGTTATATACAAAATACAAATTAATATTATTACATAGTATTAACTTTGTGTTTACGTGATCGCATCACTGGCTATAGCCTACAAATCCATATAAAAGGCTATAGCGTAAGCTTTATAATGTTATACTATTTATAGGATGTAAATCATTTGGAAGATTTCTTATTAATTTGCTTCAATACCAACATAAAACTTTAATAATCGATTTTTAAAATATTTTTTAAATAATTAAATGATCTAAGCTGTATTTCAATAATACCATTTGATAAATTATCATATCCGCGCTAAATACTGTGTAATTGGCTGAAACATATTAAATTTTGGACTTAGTGTTTTTAATAAATTGTACTTAGACTAAGTAAAATGTCACAGAAACACTATCATGCTCTCCAATATCTCCAGAAACTCTTTCTCTACAAGCTAGTATGACTATTATTCAACCCCAAAGGAAAGTGAACGCTGGCAACAGATCGAACTCTGAACAATCGCTGAGTCAAATAAATCAAACACTCGCCTCCAGCACGTTTTTATCTATACTTTCCCGTGTCTCTATTCTTGGTTTTGCCTCTGCTTAAAAATTATGTGTATGACTTTTATATGTTATTCTTATCTTACTTTTAGATACTAGAATGTTAAAAATATTACTATTTATTAAATTGGGTATTTTTTTATACCGAGATAAAAATCTCATTTGTTATTGCAGTTTTTAAATTGTAAAACTGTATAAATTACATATCATGTTCTAAATAACTTTTTAACTATTAAAGCCCCAAAACATTCATCTCCTATTTTAGCACATTAACCAATGAATTTATGTAGATTTAATTGAAATGAAACAACAGTTCTGTTAGTACTGAACGGACAAAACGGATAGGTTTGGAAAGCTCTGAGGTTGTAGTAACAATTACTTAATATTGCATAGATATACTTATAAGTTTCATCAAGGCAAATAAGACATAAAGGCATCATATTTAAATGTTAAAATAAATGGATAACTTTAAATTATGTTTTTGTGGAAGACTACAATGGGTGGGTCGTAAAATGGTTAAAGCTATGACTCTAAAATATGAGTCTTTATTTATAAACCTATTTAACTTACTTATGACCAACCGTCAGACATGGAAAGATAAGTTCAGCTATCCATATATGGACCCAGAAAGTGGTGAATCTTTTACACTTTTTGAAATTTCTTTGACGGTGATATAACCTATCATTAAAGTGTCTGGCTGTGGGTTTTAACACTCTCAGATCCACATAAGTAAGACGGGTTGGATTTATTATACTTTTTAGCAATTAGTATAGACTGCATTTTTAGCTGGGGCTAAAAGTGTTAATTTTAAGAATAATTTAATTTGAAAAAACATATCTTTTCACAATTATAATGCATTTGATATTCATTTAATCATAATATTTTTTATAAACCGTTTTTATATTGAGTGCCATCCTGAACTTGCTATTATTTAATATATGGAGTATGACTTATATGGACACCCTGCAGGAATAACTTTTAGCTAGTTTATACCTTCCAGTTAAACCTACCACTGGGCACAGCAAAAACCTGTGTGTTACTTAAATCTGTTCAACCCACAGGAGCGGCACAACACTAACCGCAAAAATGTTGAAATTCTGGGGTGCAAGGGTAACTCGATAGGTCTAGTTTACTTTGGGAGATGACTGTTGGATTTGGGTGGGATTCGTTTGCTTCAGAATTTTTTGCTAACCTCAACAAGGGTGTTCTTCCACCCCCTGCCTGCTTTGGCTGGAGATACTGGTTAAGAGCTGGCCTCCACTTCTTCCGGGGAGACATGACTTTGAGATTAGTACCCTAATTGTACCTAATGGATCTCAATAGGAGGCGGTTCGTACCCCCTACCCACACTAACCTTATATCCATCCTGAATATCCTGTCACTCCGGAAGCATCGCTAAGGTTCTTACAGGACTATTTAAAAGCTTCTTACCCTAAGAGAACTACAAAAAAAGGACAATTAATTGTGGTGGTGAAAGCTGTCTCGATTTTAACATCACGATGTATTTTAAAATTGCGCATCTCACAGTCCATTTTGATCCTTCTGATTTTACATACATACTCTCTTTTTGTCTCGTTAGTCAAATGAAAACACGTTAAGACTTTTTCAAGACAAATTTGACACCTCGATAATGGGTCTCCTACATGATGTTGACTTTTGAGTTAAAGATAAATACTATTCAATTAACAGCACCCAGAAGGTGGGATGTTTAATTAACTTCTCTGAAGAAACAGAAGATGAAGTCAGTCACATTGTATTTAATAACAATCCAAATTGTAGTAAGCCTTAAATTCCGATTAAAGTTGAGAAAATTTATCACTAAACCAGAGGAACAACTGAATAAAGTAGTATATAAAGTTGTATTATCTGACACAGATTCTAGAAATGTTTATCATTTAAAATTGAGTCAAACGATTATTTTTGCAAGGAAAATTAGTATCACAACTGTGTTTTAACACTAATATATCTCCACATATTTCAAAGTTCTATGTTGGGTAATATTTTACCTTGGTAGTTCTTTTTCATCGAGAGCAGACAGTGAATTTAAATAAAATTATATGATCAATATTCTGGTAGGGATACAGAAATACGCAATTGAATGATCTAATTTATGAAAAGAGAGAGGTCACGTCTTTCTGAAATACGTGTAATTTTATGTATCAGCACAATGCAGACTTTTCACCTTAGAAAAAATATGCAAAGTAATTCTTCGTACTTATCGCATCCTACGGAAACAACTATTACACAGTTTTAATTTGTTATGGTACACATATCAAAGTGTTGTTAAGGAAATATAGACCATAGCATGCCATATAACATAATTATGTTTTATTATAAAATAGAAATTCTAATAGTAGTTTGTTATAAAATTATATTTATTGCATTCTACGGAAACAACTATTACACAGTTTTAATTTGTTATGGTATACATATCAAAGTGTTGTTAAGGAAATATAGACCATAGCATACCATATAACATAATTATGTTTTATTATAAAATAGAAATTCTAATAGTAGTTTGTTATAAAATTATATTTATTGCATTCTACGGAAACAACTATTACACAGTTTTAATTTGTTATGGTACACATATCAAAGTGTTGTTAAGGAAATATAGACCATAGCATACCATATAACATAATTATGTTTTATTATAAAATAGAAATTCTAATAGTAGTTTGTTATAAAATTATATTTATTGCATTCTACGGAAACAACTATTATACAGTTTTAATTTGTTATGGTATACATATCAAAGTGTTGTTAAGAAAATATAGACCATAGCATACCATATAACATAATTATGTTTTATTACAAAATAGACATTCTAATAGTGGTTTGTTATAAAATTATAATTATTGCATCCTACGGAAACAACTATTATACAGTTTTAATTTGTTATGGTACACATATCAAAATTTTGTTAAGAAAATATAGACCATAGCATACTATATAAACATAATTATGTTTTATTATAAAATAGAAATTCTAATAGTGGTTTGTTATAAAATTATATTTATTGCATTCTACGGAAACAACTATTATACAGTTTTAATTTGTTATGGTATACATATCAAAATGTTGTTAAGAAAATATAGACCATAGCATACTATATAAACATAATTATGTTTTATTATAAAATAGAAATTCTAATAGTGGTTTGTTATAAAATTATATTTATTGCATTCTACGGAAACAACTATTATACAGTTTTAATTTGTTATGGTACACATATCAAAGTGTTGTTAAGAAAATATAGACCATAGCATACCATATAACATAATTATGTTTTATTATAAAATAGAAATTCTAATAGTGGTTTGTTTTAAAATTATATTTATTGCTGCTTACGGAAACAACTATTACACAGTTTTAATTTGTTATGGTACACATATCAAAGATTTGTTAAGAAAATATAGACCATAGCATACCATATAACATAATTATGTTTTATTATAAAATAGAAATTCTAATAGTGGTTTGTTATAAAATTATATTTATTGCATCCTACGGAAACAACTATTAATAAGTTTTATTTTATTTATAGGATACACATCAAGGTTTTGTTAAGAAAATGTAGATAATAGCATACCATATAAACATAATTAGGTTTTAATATACAATACAAATGCTAATAGTGGTTTATTATGAAATTGTATTTTTGCTATATAATGAAGGCATAGTGTATAGCCTTATTGGCACAGCCCCTTTCTAAATACAGCTAGTATTTATTAAAACAGATTGATATAACATAGGTTTTAAGAAGGTAGTTAAATATTTTTAATTTACATTTATTACAAAAAACAATATATTATTGCAAAACTGTACTGGTTGAACTCATTAAATTAAAAAGAAACCTAATATTCCGTGATTAAAACCCGCTTAATTCGAAGCCAATTATATAAATATTACATTTTGTGAACTAAAGCATTTTGATCATAAATTTAATAATATTGTATTTCCAGATTTTTGTCTTCACTGGGAGTAAAATAAGATTTTAAAATTATATGATATTTAGGTAGTTAAAATTGTTATTGATTTAATTAAGAACGTTTTCGTATCTTTTTTATTACCAGAATTAAATAATACAACGAACTTAATACTTTTCTCTAATATAACTGTAATAACTGCTTTTCTCGTTTGCCCCAATAATAACATTTCAAGTGGCGACGGATTTAGACATTGAATGCAATATCGTCACGCAGTCAAACTTCCCATCCCTCCAGATATAGCAGTTGTTGACATTTTGAATCAAGATAAAAGCATAAATCCATAACACAGTTATAACCGAATAGTTTCGATAAATAAAATTTTAAACGTTATTAAAATTTTTTTGAAATTGAATGACACAAAAGACAAATAAATTTTAAAACTCTATGAAAAATAGGACTATTACTTGGTGCTTATAGTCTTGACGTAACTCAAGACTTTTTAAGCTTTGTGACGAGAAAAAAAATGCGTTGCGTATAAAGTGTTATTTCTTACTATCCTAACTAGATAAAATTGATTTACACTACTTTTCACAATTGTCTTAAAAAATTGTATCATCCTTACCATGTATCCATTTTTCTTACCAGAATTGATTCTTACTTCAGTATGAATTACCAATAAACCTTTCTACAAGAATCTATTTAATGGTTTTCATCCAACAATACAAGCAATGCCCAAACCATTAGTTGAGAACTACAACTTGTAGAGCTCTTGAACTAGAAAACTTCTTCTAAAAGCAAATCACTTAACTTAATTGCACCATTAACTGAGTTAGCTTCAGATTTACTCAGTAACAGCACACAAATATTGCTTAGTTCTCCACAAATTGTCAAGTCGTGAGCAAAAAAGATGCAATACTGAGTAAACAACATCGTAAATTTATAAAACTACAATGGAAAGGGACTTGTATCTGTATCATTTATCAATCTTCTTATGTAATATTCTCTTTTTATAAATCGCATGAGTTTATGATGCTAATAAGGGCTAAATTGTACGTAAGGGAACAATACTTGGCTTGCAACAGTTAAAAGCTTTTGTTTACATTATATACTAACCGATTTTATAATATAGTTATCAAAATGTTTTAATTAGATTTATCTACTATTATTTCAATTTTAAAATTATCATAATATTTTTTAAAATATTAGGATTTTATAATTTTAACAGTCCGCCCTCTTGAAACGTTGGATTATATAATATTAATTTGTCTCTTGATTTGAGATTGTAAGGGAAATAATTGTACAGTTTTTAATATTATTTACATTCCCTAGTTTCTAAGATCATAACAAAAACTGAAAATCACATACATACACACATACAGCGTTAGTTCTGACCGATGCAGTATTATATTTTTTACCTTGACACGAAGATATTTCCGCTATCGCACAAATGTTTGAAGACGGGAGAGAATACATATTTATTTCATGCTTCTCAGTCCACATGTCAGAATATCTAGAGAAAACTAAGTTAATTTGTAAAATATACTAATATTACGTTGTAGGTTAAGCCTTTTTTATGTATTTCAGTGAATATGCCCAACATTACAACCTCGTTTATTTATATAAAGTTTTTTTTACTGCCTAAAAATCTTAATAATAACTTTATAAACTATAACCTTTAACTTCAATCATAACTTACACAGATTTTATTTCAAAAATATTTCTGTTATAGTATATTTCAAAACTGTAACATAAAAACATTTACGGTGATCTATTATGATCTGCAATAATAATTTGTATAACGTTTCTGAAATGTTTGAATTTTGGCCCAACGCTATTCTTTTACCCCTTCTCTATATTCATAAATCCATGATACAAATCTTGCTCAATAAAACTAATATCCTTATCTGTAAAAAGGCATTGAAACTTGTAATTGTTTTATATGAATATCTGAAAAATATGAAACACTTGAATGTCTTACGTCTTACTCAATCTCAGTGAGACATTTTAAACTGAGGAAGAGATTGATCAAATAATTCAACGAACTCCCAAACAATTAATTTGATATCAATTTGGCTCCTAAAAATACTCAAAGCATATAATAAAGCCACTGACCAAATTAGTTAATCTATCTTTTCAAACAGGAGTCTTTTCCCCTCTCCTACAAGTGGCAAAAGTGCATCCAATTTATAAGAAAGATAACCCCAATTCAGTAAATAACTCTTGGTATCTCTCTATTTTGCCTGTATTGAGCAAAATATTCGCAAAACTCTTTTTGTTAAGGATGCTACATTTTTTGAACAAGCACAACCAGCTTTCAGACGACCAATTTGGTTTCAGAAAGAGAAAGTCGACGATTGACACTATAGCAAATCTTGTCGATATGTTTGTAGAGGGAATAGAAGGTCATAATCACACATTAAGTGTATTTCTTGACCTTTCTAATGCATTTGAATGTGTTGACCACAAAACACTACTTGACAAATTAGAATTCCACGGCATTCGAGGCGTGTCGCTTTTATGGATTAATTCATTCCTTAACGATAGAACGTAGGTCGTCAAAATTTCGAATCATATTTAAAAACCTACTGCACTGAGCTATGGAGTTCCCCAGGGATCAATACTCAGTCCAATTCTTTTCCTGATATATGTTAATGACATTGAATCATCACTACTGCATGGGAAGCTTGTGCTGTACGCAGATGACACGACATCAGTTTTAGAGGAATTACAAAACAAAATTTAGAAATACAGACCTTTGTTGACCTTAACAATTGAGTCCAACAATTAAATAGCCTCAATCTTCAAATAAACTGATAAAAATAAAATATTCTAAACTTTTCAATGCACTCTGACATTGAAAGAGGTCCAGCTGTTATGGTTGCAGATACATTATTAAAGGAAGTCTATTCTTCCTTGGAAAAAAACTAGATCGAGGGTTGACACGGAAAAATTACGTTCATTATGTTTGTGCCACATTATCCTGGGGAGTTTATGTCTTAATATCTTTGTCAAAATATTGCCCAAGTCAGGTACTGACTACGGCATACTGCGGCCTAATATATCCAAAGCTTTCGTATGGAATCGTTTTGTGGGGAGCCTGTGCAAACAACAATTTTATGAGTTTTCAAATTAAAAAAAGCAATTCGAACTATCGCTATTTTAAACTTCAGAGAGTCGTGCAGGACAGCGTTTAAAAATTTGCAACTTTTGACTTTGCCATTTCTCTATATCTTAGAAACAACCTTGTATTGTTTGTATAAATGTGCCTTAACCAGAGGACGAGCAAGAGGCAAAGATAACTACCGTTTGAGAATGCACCTAACGGTGATTTATTTTATCTTCGCAGGCAGGTGTTAATTTTATAAACAGATTGCCAAACAAAATTAAAAATACCATCACACCCAAGGTGTTAAAAACTAATATCAAACTCTGTCTGGCGTCAAACGCTTTCTACAGTGTTTATGACTTTCTGGCATTCAACTGGGAGACCACGCGATGAGGAAACTAACTTCAGCGCCGAAAGTGGGCGTAATTGGCATGGAATGAATGGGGAGTGAATGTTTGAATGTTGTAAGTTTGAGTGTGGCCTTCATGTGGGATGAATAAGAAATAGGTATGTAAATTGTCGTTTGCTGTGGAATATATGTTGTTAACTGCAATAAGCGATTTGTTACAAAAACTGACGTGCTCCCCTTCATGACGTTACGTTGGAATTCTGTACCCCAACCAATACCTTCACCAATGGTATCTAGATAGAGTTTCAAGAAAAAAATTGATTTTTACTTGGATTGTCTGTGGAATCTTCTAGAATGGTTAAATCTTTTTTTTAGTTCAAAAGAAATTTAAATTTAACCTTATACCATACATAATATTTGTAAATAAATATGTTCTATACTAACCCCTGTTAACCTACAATTGGTGTCTTACAAAAACACGAATCAAATATTCTCTGCACGTTTGACACAATCATATAAATTAATAAATGTATGACCTTAACCCTAAGAAGTATTAAAACATGAAGAACGGGAAGAAAGAGGAACAACAATAAAACTGTACAATGAGTGTATCCAATGGGATTTGATTTATAACTACAATGATTTGTGCACTCGTGTAAATAAACAGCATCGCAACAAATTCCCTTCAACTTTTTAACTTTACTGAGAGGTAAAACTTCTACTTTTTTTATTATTTAGTTCTATATTGTTTCTTATTCCACGTGAAATTCATAAAGTTCCATGAAACTTATAATATATCGTAAGAATAGTTTTAATATTATAACATTGTAGTTCTGCATACAAATTTATCACTATACACGCGAGTGAACTATAAACAAAGATCCGGAAAAAAACTAATACATAAAGCGTTAGAAATGGTCATAAACATGTTTTATCTTTAAAACGTTTCATTCTATTCTTCTCACTTAACGTTTCATTCGAGTTATTTTCTATCTGATTTATTCTTAGATTAAATACAGTAACAATTTATTTGAAATAGTTGATAAAAAAAGTAGAAACTGAAACTTTTTCATCGCTGAATATCAAAATGCATAACGGCCTATCATACGGAAAATATTACTTGTACCTGATGATTCTTCGCAGAGTTTGTCTTTAAGCGATCAATAGTAGTAACATTTTATAGTTTTTTTTTTTTTACATAAAAACTACCAGAACCAGTTCAATATTTTGATTCAAGTTATAAATATATGTTACATGCCAGTTATTACTTTATCTCTTGTGGGAAACAAACTATGAGATTTCGGTTGTAAATTTAATGTTTTGGTTATAATATATTTTAAGTTAAAATTAAAAATATTTATTTTATAACTTTGT